>NW_009186908.1:39579-111486 GCF_000690835.1 Fulmarus glacialis | reverse complement strand
CGGCCCGGCCCCCCCGAGGTCCTGCGGTGCCCGGGCTGCGGGGCGGCCCTGCAGCCCCCAGGGCCTGGTGCCTTCCCCACGACCCTCGGAGTGGGACCCTGCGGGGCTCTGCCGGTGGCTCATCCTGCTCGAATCCAGTGGCGTGCAGGGATATTTATATTAAACTTAACTCATGCTTAACAGCTGTAGCGTCTGTTAGGAGAGGACTAGTATTTTGTGGGTCTGCTGCTCTTGAGGAGCGATGTAGTGGGGTGGGGGGGGGACTTCCCGAAGGTGTTTTTTTCTTAAAAGCTAAATCTCTAAGTGCGCCGTCGTATTGTGACCTCCAGTAATAAATCTGTGTTAAAACCTGGTCTCCTTTGCCTCTTCTACATAAAATGCCTGGCTTTCCAATACGTGTTGCGATGCAAACGTTCAGCCGAGAGTCAGAAGCGCCTGGTTTGTGGTTCTTCCTTGTCAGTAGGGCAGTTCAGTAAATATTTCTTTCTTCAGTATTTCAAGTATAAAATGTCGCTAAGAACAACTATAGGTACGCCTTTATCTTGGTAGGTTATGCAAGATTAGTGAGCAGACTTGGTAGTTGTTTTGCGGATGAACAGTGCTAGGATTTCTTTTATTCGTACAAATAGTTACTCCGCAGACCGTATCTGAAATTCTGACAGCTGGCTCTAGCTTTGGTACAAAACCACACAGTTGTTTTAAGCAAAAAAAAAAAAAATTGAGAAATGTGTTACTGTAGAAGGCAGAGACGCTGGGTTTGGCAGCAATTTAAGCAACTGAAAGTAGGCTGCAGTTACCGTGGAATTGTTCTGACATGTTCGTGTACTGTTCTTCCACAGTGGTGCTTGAGAAAGACAGGCTGAAGGACTTGTTTTAAGGTAACTTCTTTTCCCATCATACACAGTACATTTTGACAAGCGCAGTTAAGCTTTCTGCCAGTGCTTTTATTAAATTCCTGAGCAGCGTTAAGAGAGCTGTGTGAGCCAGCTAAAGCTCCTAGGGCAGAGTTGTGGGAGGGTAGGGATTGAATTCCTTCTGAACAGTTAGGACTCAAACCTTTTCACTTCTTTTCCCATCATACACAGTACATTTTGACAAGCGCAGTTAAGCTTTCTGCCAGTGCTTTTATTAAATTCCTGAGCAGCGTTAAGAGAGCTGTGTGAGCCAGCTAAAGCTCCTAGGGCAGAGTTGTGGGAGGGTAGGGATTGAATACTTCCTTCTGAACAGTTAGGACTCGAACCTTTTCTGATGCGTTCAGTCAGGGCTGGGAGGCGAAAATAAGGTTTTCCCTGTTTTGTTCAAAAGGAAAGCTCTAGGTGGGAAGATCAGCATCCCAGTGCCAGAAAAGTTAAAGGCATGGTTTTAATTTTGAGGGGAGGGGTGGTCCCATGGAATGCGCTAAAACCATCCACATCCACAAGACTGTACTTAACATAGTGTGCTCCAAAACCGGTTCCCAGTTAGCTGAAGCTGGTGAAGATGAAGGGGTCTGGAGTTAATTTTAAAACAGTATTTTGTTCATTAGGTTTTCTGGGAAACCTCTTCTGGGAAAGGGATAAGAGATCAAGGAAGGTGAACTAGCAAACATGGCATTGATACTTTTTTTTTTTTTTTTTAAATTGGACCAGCCGATGCATTTGGGAAAAGGAGTCAGTTTTGGGGAAGGAACTCAGAGCCTGAATGTGTTAGTCAAAGATGCTGCGCTCTTGTCACTTGTCTTTTAAATCAACATATGTTACATGATACTATTTTGCTTCTTGGTGAAGCTGCATGAAATTGCTCAGTTGTTTGTTAAGCATCTCTTCACAGGTTACTGAGATCCTGGTTACAACCACTGTTGTGTTTTCTGGCATGCAAATATGATTCCCTCCCCCTCCAGTTTTGCTTTGCTCCTCCAGTTCAGTTTATTCAGTTCCAAAAAGTGCTGGAAAACCATTTTATAAAATTATCCTTGATGTTTGTTTTCTGGCAAGGCAAGCTGCTAGGCAAGCTTTTCAGCTCCCAAGATAAGTGTTGCTGATACGGCTTATTTGTTTATCTTTTTTTTTTTTCTTTTTCTTTTCTCTCCACTGTCGGTGATGCAAACCAGATAACACTGGGAATTCTTTCAAATGTCCTCAAAATGTGAAAACAACAGAGTGTAGCAACCATGCTGCTGGAGTCGTTAACTTCAAGTTCATCAGATTTTTCCACTTCTTTTTTGTAATGATGTGGGCTTTTCATATCTGCTTCATTTCCAGCCAATAGTAATATTTTGGATCCTGCTCTGTGTTGTTAGTATCACTTGTCTTCTTTTTTCTTTAACAGCTACAAGTGAGGTTACTTAAACTACGCTTAAGAAACACAAACTCTTTTCTTTTTTTTTTTTATAGCTGCATGTTACCGAGACAAGTTTAAAGTCTTTTAGATACCCATGGACCGCCATGAAAGTGTTTCTTGTGCTCTTTCATAGCATGCAGCTATGAAATCATCTGTACTTGCAGTTTGGATGTATGAACTGGGTGGAACAGTGTGTTGTTGCATTTTGTACAGTCTTTGAGAGTTACGTGGCTCACATGGTTAAAAATCTAGCTATGAAATGGTAAATTCCTCAGAGACTGAAGACTGGTTATCTGTGTTACAGATCATTTAAGTCTAATTCCCTCTTGCCCAGCTTCGTTTACAACAGTAATCATATTTTTAATGTTTGATAAAGTAGTACAAGAATAACTAAATGTTAGATTCAGATCAGCACAGCAGGGGTAGCATGAAGACCCTAGACACCATATGCTAAATACTCATGTCTTGGGCTGCAGCGCCCTTTCACTTTTAATCTAAGTTTCATGCAAACAAGCTAATCAGATTTGTATCTTTTCATGCTGCGTGTTTGTGTTTGGCAAGAGGAAGTCATTTCAGATCACCACATTTGTTTTCCCACCCTACCTGCTCAGCTAGCACATAATACCCAGTTGCTAGGGGGGAAAGCGTAGCTTATCAGTTTAGTCAGGTTCATGGATTACAGAGTATTCATGGTATGTAAGACCAGTTAAGTTATGTATGTAGAGCATATATGAGTTAATGGGCATTTTTATTGCTATAGGACACTGCATCATTCAGAGATGCTATGTGATCCAGACAGTCTGGGAGTTTAAGATTAAGAAGAGGGTGGTCAGCAGGTCACTGTACTGCTGTTTTCATTTTGAGGCTACAGCAAATCCACCCCCATACCTGAAACCGAGTCAGCAGTGGTGCTGCTGAAGCTGTGCCTGTGTACTGGGCACCTCCCTACATTTCTGAATGCACATTTCTCATTGTACAGATTATTAGCTTTATTCACGTGTTTCCTTCTCCTCCCTATTGCCTTGCTTGCTTACTTACGATACCACAGTGCAGCCACTCAACAATGGGTCAGAACTGTGCTAGCTAATACGACTGACTCCAGATTTAGATTTTTGATCTCCGAACCTTAAAGGTGGATGTCGTAATCTCTAGTATACAAAATATGCTAATTTATCTTCTTACTGTGAGAGCAAATCTGGCATGTAGCTGAAAGGAGCTATCCTTTCTTATCCTAGGAAAGCACCCCCCTGCAGGTGAGCGCTGGTGAAAATGGGGGATACAAGAGACATTTGTCCTCACCTGGATTCCATAGGAGAGGTGACCAGGGACGATCTGCTGCTCAAATCCAAGGTACAGGGTGTTCTGGTTGTCAGTCCTTTCCCTTTTAGCTATTGTGCATGAGTTAGCATGTTTGCTTTTCAAAGAAAATGCTGCCTATCTGCATAGAGGAGAGGCAGAAACTCTTCTTCCAATGCTGATGTACCCTGCACAGGTCCCATAAAGTAAGCCTTTGCCGACCCCATCTGATCTATTTCTCACTGTCATTTTATCCTGCTCAAATGTGTCACTTAGCTAAAACACTGCAAAGCGTATATTTAATTGGAAGTGTGATATTAAGAAATGAAATATTGTGAGCTGCAGGTGGGCGAGGCCTGTCTTAATAGAGAAGTTTCCCACTCTTGAAGGACTAGGTTACTTAAAAATCAAACAAGCAAACAAACCTTCTTTTATCATGAATATGCAGGGAACTTGCCAGTCTTGTGGAGCTGTGGGACCAAATCTCTGGGCTTGTCTTCAGGTAAAAATGGCTTGCTATTTGTGTGCATGATATGGTGGGACTTCTCTTTAATATAATTAAAAAAAAAAGAAGAAAGTATTGTACTGAAAAAAAAGAGCAGGAAGCAAAGAGGGGGTTCTCAGTAGAACTATCCACTGTTTTTTGATGGATTCCAAGGAAAAGACTCCCTAGACTAAAGGCTAACGCTGTCAGAATATGCCAGGATGTAACAGTTCACTCCTCATACGTGATTGCCCCCTGGTAGTCCCAATAGGAATGAATAAAGTGCCCAGCATTGACTGTTGGCTGGGTCCTGCCTCTGCTGGCAACTGGGAAGGGAGGCTGCAAGTGTGAGACCTCAGAAGACGTTGCTCAGGGCAGCGAGGTGGAAAGGAATGACAAGGGGCATGCGGGCGGGCAGGGGCAGTTTATTTTTACACTGGAATGCCCAGACGTTTTGACACTGCTCAAATGAGCTGCCCATTGGAGCAGTTGCCTTGGAATGGAGCCTTTATGTGGGTGCAAACCTGGTTCCAGGTTTTCTTTCTTAAATCAAACAATTTCAATTTTCTGTCTTATTCTGGGCCCTGAATAAAAAGCGGGTTAGAAAACTGGCAAGATCAATTCTGAAGTTGCAGCTGCTGGTGGGACTGGAGTTGCAGACTATTTTGTGAAGGGTCTAATTTGGCGTGCCCATTGTACTTTTGCTCTTTTCTCTCACTAGATTGGTTGTCCTTATGTTGGTTGTGGGGAGTCCTTTGCTGACCACAGCACACTTCATGCACAGGTGAGCTTTTCTCTGTTGTCCACCTTAAGATAGACAGAGTTGGATTTTTCCCATTACCTAATCCTCCTCTACCCTATTCTGGTAGTCCAGTGTTTCAACTTGAGCCAGCTGTCAAATCAGATTCATTATTTCACCTTTTAATTTTTAGGCCAAAAAGCACAATCTGACGGTGAATCTGACCACTTTCCGCGTCTGGTGTTACGCTTGTGAAAAGGAGGTGTTCTTGGACCAGCGGCTGGCAACGCACACGCAGTCACTGCCAGTAAAGTTCACTGAACCGGTGGGTCTGTGTCACAGCGTGGCAGGGTTTTTGTTTATCTGTTGCACAATTAGCCAAGAGGTTTCCACTATTGTCCAGGCTTTTGTTGTGATAGGAACTCTTTCACTGAAAGTGGCTACCTGTAGCTAGAGGACCTTGCCTTACAGGATCTCCCAGCAAGACGGCTTCCAGATGACTTGAATATCCATTCTGACTTTATTTTTAACCTTTCCTAGCCTCTTCCATGGGGCGTCTGTTTCTGGGAGGAACCACGACAGCTGTCACATCTACATTTTCAATGTATGGCCCATGGGAATTTTAGCTGTCAGACCAGAAACACATGTACTTCTGACACTGCTGCATATTCCTGAGGCCTCTCTTACCATGTGTATTGGAAGCAGTAGTGGTACTATTTCCACTCCCTCCTTGCATTAGTGAGAAGGGTAGACAGTGCAACTGGTTCTTCTCTCTCCAGTGTGCTTTTTTTAAAGGCTGGCTCGATTTATGTGTAAGATAATATCTCTCACAACTCATCTTTTAAAGCAGGCCTCTCACTGATGCTTATTTCTCTGTCTTTAATCTAGGATTCTCCATTGCCTGCTCACCCTTTGAAAGCTGTTCCAATTGCAGTGGCTGATGAAGGCGAATCTGAATCAGAGGATGATGATTTGAAACCAAGAGGTAGCTCTGCATCGAGTTGATGAAAGGGCTGTGAGGGTAACTCTGCAATCTGTAGGACCTGCACTGAGAGGTTCCTAGGAGCAGAGTGTGGAGACTGCCTAGAAAGGGCTGAATTCGCTCTCCTTTGGGGAGGAATGTAGAAACCAGCATGTCTGGAAAGTGTTTCATGCCTCTCTTGTTTGTGCTTTAGGCCTTACTGGAATGAAAAATCTTGGGAACTCCTGCTACATGAATGCAGCACTTCAGGCTCTCTCTAACTGGTAGGCATTAGGGCTTTTCAGTAGAGTCTTTACTAGACTTCACTAAATATAAAAAGTGGTGCCTCTGATCTGAGATCTTCATGGGTCTTGCAAAGAGAAATCAGCCAGGCTAGGTGCAGAAAACATTAGTGTTGGTTTAGGGCAACAGAAGTTTTACAGTAGGAAACTGAGTGAATAGCCAACTTGTGGCTATATACGAGACTCATGTTTAGATGAGTGCTGGAAGTAAAACTTCTTAATTTCTATTGCGACAGAAATGTATTTATCACATGGGAAGACACAATCACATCTCTTTATTCTCCCCAGTGATATCTTTCTAACAACCCATATCCTAAAATATTCTCTAGCCATCCTGCTGAGAACTAATTCCAGGATCTCTTCTCTATACTGGGAACAGATTCAGATCAGCCTTTTTCATTTGTTTCAAGTTAGGAGTCAAGTCTGCATCTGGAATCACTTCTTCCCTTGATTTAAAAAACAGTATCTTAAGCATGCTTTTGAAAAGGCATGCATTTAAGTTTTGATAAACCCTTAAATAGAAGCAGAGGAGAAATTTCTGTGCACTGAATTCTTCTCTTTTTTTCTTGTAGCCCACCTCTCACACAGTTTTTTCTGGAATGTGGTGGACTGGTCCGTACAGATAAGAAACCAGCACTGTGCAAAAGTTACCAGAAGTTGGTGTCTGAGGTTTGGCATAAGAAACGGTGAGTGGTCACTCCCTAATCTAATCTGCACAGGTTTCATAGTTATGTTAGTTCTGAAGTCTGGCATCAGCAAAGAGGAAATCTGATCTTCAGGAATAAGTGCATTGTCTAAGGCAGTCAGTTCAAACCCTAAGTAGATGGGTATGCAAGGATTCCCTCATATCTAGGAGATCCCATATCCTGCTAGTGGTGATAAAATGGGCATATTGATGTCAATGAAAAGAATACATACTTAATGTTGCAACATTTAAAAGGAAGAGATTTTTTTAATATAGCTTCTCTGTTGGCAATGAAGAAAAAATGATGGAGTAAGGGAATACTTTTGGCCATTTTTTAGTATTTTGCATGGTCTGACCAGCACTTAATTGCATGGCTCTTGATTAGCAGAGGGATTGATGATTTGGATGGAAAAAGTGATACAGAGATTTTTACCGAAGAAAGTGGAAAATGCAGGTGATGTTTTGGCAAATGTTCAAATTCTAGATCAGTTCAAAGGACAGTGTAAAATAATGCAGCCCTGTTTAAATCTGAAGATGTCTGCTCTGTGCAATCAATTGAAAAAAGTCAAACTAGGAATTTAAATGGCATTGCATGTTTGTTTCATCTTAGTTGTTAACAAGGGATAAGTAAGATACAGAGCAAAAGTGAACTGTGTCTGGAATAGAACGCTGTAGACTTTGAAGCAATATGATGTCATTTTATTATTGGTTTTGATTTACCTCATTTACTGGGTGGCCAGCCCACCCAGATTTTGAGACAGACAGGGTGCTGCAAAATCAAACCAAGTAACTAATTGCAAAACCCTGCTCTGGAAAGAATCACTTGAGACAATTCAAAGTGGACAGAGCTTTAAGTTAAATGTGCTCTAGGGAAGAGTCTCTCTGGAATGATAGACTGAAATGACTGCGAGATGTTTCCTGTCTCTTCATTTGTATGTCATCCAACTAATAGAGAAATATATGCCCAGGCTTTCCAGGTGCATAATTATCTTTTGTCCTCTGTAACTAGTTACCACACCCTGTTCTATGGCTTATTAGACAAACTGGCTCCAGGCCTGATAAGCAAACTAACTTTTTTTTTTTCTCCCCTTCATATCTAAACAGCCCGAGTTATGTTGTTCCAAGCAGTCTATCCCATGGAATTAAACTCGTCAATCCCATGTTCCGAGGCTATGCACAGCAGGTGGGGAATAACATGCCATTATTCCAAAGATGGTGGGATTTTTTTTCCTGCAGTGGTGGTGCTTTGTTCAGAAGGAAGAGCTTATACTCAGGGGTCATGCCCATTTTGTGTCAGTATTAGTGATCTGATAGAGCACTTGGATGGGATTTAGGAGACCTGGGTTCTCTTCCAGGCCCTGCCTCTGGCTTGCTGGTACCAAATCAGTGCATTTCCTGTGTCAGCTTTCTCAACTCTGAAATTATGATGGTCACCTCTTTTATAAAGGGCTTTGAGATCTATTGATACATGCTATATGAGAGTTAGGTATTATTTATTCACGTCAGAGCAGAGAAACCTGGATAAATCTGTGCTAAAAAGTTAGATATGAATGCTCTATATTCTTTTTCTGGGGAATTACAGCAACCTAAATCTTATTTAAAGATAGTATCCTTTTTTTCTTTGAAGTTTTTATCAGTATGTCTCTTGTGTTTATTCTTCAGAATAAAATGTAAACATCAAACTATGATTAGAAAATTTACAAGAAAAGTGACAGTACATCTAAACTGTGATACTGACAGGAAATCAAAACAGAGGATAAAAATAATGATTAATGAAAGAACTTCTGTATTTATCTTTGATGTGAAGTACGTTGGATTGGAAGACTCTCAGCTGTAAGGAGATAAAGTTAAAAGGAAGACAGGGCAGGCTAAAAGCCAAACTTCCATAAAATAATGGAAACATCATAATTAACTTTCTGGAGTTGTCAAAATACCAAGTCGTTTTCCAGCAGGTCCTTTGAAGCCAATGAATCAGCTCTTTTACCACGTATTATGAATATAGGAGCTTGCACCTAGACTGTACAGTCTTTGGTTTCTGGTTCCATTCTCTATTTATTAAAGATTTTAATCTGCCCTCTCTAAGAGAGGGATTGCCATGAGCAGAAGTCAGTGTTCATGAAATTTGTTTTGTGGGTAAGAGTCTATTCTCTATGGCCTGCTGTCTTCATTAGTTTTCTCCTTGTCTCTCTCCTCTTATCAGTGGTAAAGCCCTGATAAATAAGCTCATGGTTTGTATGCTGTGGCTGCTCCCTGGCTTTTCAGTGTCTTTCAGCTGAAGATGTTCAGATAAAAATTGGGCCTTTTATCATTTGGGAGTTAAAAACATTTATGTAGCAGACAGGCTTCTTGGTACATTGCCACGGTACTCTCTCTGCTTTAGTAGGATCTCCCTGTGTTGCAGAGGTGGCTGATCCTTGTGGGCAGCATTGAAAGAGGCTGTGAATGGAGCCATCTCCTCTTTTTGTCCCTCTCATTTGCCCCATTTGTGGATGGATACTAACATGGAATTACTCCTGGTTTTCAGGACACTCAGGAGTTCCTGCGGTGCCTGATGGATCAGCTTCATGAAGAACTGAAGGAACCAATTGTTGCAGAGACGAGGGATTTGGATACCAGTGACCAGGATGACAAGCGAGAGGGTGACCGAAGTCCTTCGGAGGACGAGTTCCTCTCCTGTGACTCAAGCAGTGACAGGGGTGAAGGAGATGGTCAGAGTCGGACCACAGCGGGCATGGGCAGCAGCTCCTTGGCAGAAACAGAGTTGTTGATCCAGGATGAAGCAGGGAGAGGAATCTCTGAGAAAGAGAGGATGAAGGACAGAAAGTTCTCCTGTGGCCATCGGCGCAACAACTCGGAGCAGGTGGATGAGGATGCAGATGTTGATACTACTATGATGCCAATTGATGGTAGAGCCTCACCTGAGATGCTGCCAGCTCCCCGTCCTGCCAGCCCATGTAGGACACCAGGTATAAACCTCTTCCAGTTGTGTTATTTGTGAGAAGACATGTTATCATCCTATGCAGGGACAGTGTTGTAGTGCAGTGGCAAACAAAACATAAGGTGACTCTTCCTGCTATGGTTTCAAAAGGTTTTGCATCCAAGACTTTCTTCAGTGTCCCTGGCAGTAGTTCTGCCTTTGTGCACAATTGCTTCTGTAAGAAAACGTAATGTGTGAGCCAGAGAGGTGCTTAGCCAGGCTAAAGTGCTACAGAACTGAGTAAAAACTACATCCTGAAGGCAGTGATAGCTGCCTCTGCCAAACCTACAAACACTGTACTTATGCTTTTTCCTAACTTAAGAAAAAGGTTTTTTGTGTGTACATTGCTTTATCTGATAGGCTGGCCTGGGGAAATATTAGCTGTGAAAGAGGCATGGAAGGTGGTGTTTGTTAATGTTGGACTGTGGGCTTTGGGGAGGGAAAAGGGAGATGCACAGTTTATGCATTTCTATGTCTTAGGGAAAAGAAAAGAGCAGCAGTTAAGATGTAGGTGTGGAGTCACCTCAAACTGAACATATCCGATCTTTCAACACTTCTTTATATAAGTGTCTTACTCTGCCAACTGGCACTGAAGACAGCAATGCTGTTTATGTGGATTAGGGATACAGGAGCAAGCTGTAAAACCTAATTAGTCATAAGTGTGAAAAAATGGCGGGTTGTTTTTTTTTTTTTATATATATAATTATTAGCTGTTCAGTATAGCTCTGTGTGCATTCTTATCCATGCACTGAGGAAGCTCTATCTGCCAACCTGTGCAAGCAGGAAAATTAATAGACACTGAACTGTGCATACTGGGAATGATTCTGTGCTGGAACGCAGAGCTGGGCTGACACTGACTGCAGTAGGGTTGCCTTTCATAACTGGGGTTTTCACCAGTGCTCCTCTCCCTCCCCATTTTCCCAAACAGAACCTGACAATGATGCCTACGTGCGCTGCTCCTCACGCCCCTGCAGTCCAGTCCATCATGAAATGCACTCCAAGCTCTCTAGCAGTCCTCCTCGCTCCAGTCCTGCCAGGCTTGGACCTTCCTATGTACTCAAGAAAGGTAGTGCAAAGAGTGTATGCTGGGAGGCAAAGGGCATGTAGAGGAGGAGGGGTTCATTTACAGAAGAGAGAAGGAATCCATCATGATTAACAGTTGTAAGAAGTGCTGATTCCCCTGGACATCAGTGCTTTCTAAAATAGTACTAGGCAAAGACCACAGTAAACCTGCAGGTAAAGTCAAGCTCTGGGCACAACAGATGTTCTCGTATGCTCTTATATTGGAGCCTGAAATGATTTCCATTTCTGCATCTGCATGCTGTGTTTGTTATTAATAAAATGGCTATGAAGTCCCAGGCACAAGCTCTGTCCCTTTAGGGGAGTGTGGAGATGTGTAAACATTTGTCTGCCAGACTTGAATTTCATAGCATGTGGGCCAAAGCACTGTAAGATGATGTTACAGAGAGAGAGCTTCCTGCCTCTTAGACATCTTGGGCTCACAATAATAGAATTAAGGCTGCAGATGTCAATCCAGTGCTGGGAGCATTGTTAGGCTTCAGAATGGAGCCTGGCTTCTGTTGTTATCAAACTGGTCTCTTCATCCCAAGCAAATTGCAAATCGAAATCCCTCAGCATTGCATAGTCTGAAAACACAATGGCATGTGCTTATACCACTGTCCCTACAGCTGTTCAATAAAGGCATTCTTTCCTCAACTGTGTCCCAGGCCCTTGGCTGAGGTCAGCACAGCCACAGATGTTCTGGCCGGATAAAAAGCACTCTGTCTCCACGCACATGTGCGTGGGGAAAAGGGTTTGTTATTAAACAAAACTGTGTGTTTGGCCAGTCCCTGCTGTGGAGAGTCCTCTCCAATGCAAGACATCTGGGGAACACATGGTAAATGTCAGAGGGGAAAAAAAAGGACAAAGTACACAGGCAGGTGAGGGGGGAGAGGAAGTACAGTGTCAAGGTTAGAGGAAAATGTTGCAAGACCTCAGAAAAGCAGGGACTCTCCGTGGCAGGGGGAGGCTTCTAAACATGTAGTAAGAGGATGGAAACAGGATTTCCAGTAAGACAATTTCTGCCTGCTGAGAGCTGGCACGTTTGTGTTGGTTCAGTTGGCTACCTCCCCCTTTCTTGTACCACCCAAAGCAGCAGTGTTCTTCATGTCAGTTTACAACGGGCTCCACTATCTCACTGGCATACAAGTGGCATCTGAACATGCAGGACAGCACTTGTCCTGTGTTCTTGTGTGGCTGCATGATAAGAGACTGGGAAGGAGCTGCTACATAATAAGGCTTCTTTGTCTGTCTTTCAGCCCAGATGCAGGCTTCTGGGAAAAAGAAGAAAGAACTTCGTTATCGCAGTGTGATTTCTGACATCTTCGATGGCTCCATTCTCAGCCTGGTGCAGTGCCTCACCTGCGACAGAGTGAGTCTTCTGGTGGCTGTCAGTCAAAGAGCACAGTCTTCTGGCTTGTAGATCTCTTTTTAGGAAATGGTGCTCCTATTTCCAAACACTGTGGGATGCAGTAGGCCTGCTAAAATGACAGTAGGTGGATGGTGGGGGAAGTGTGAGAAACCTGCCATGCCAAGAAGTCGTATTTCTCTGTAGGGGTCTGTTTGTTTATCCGTGTTACTGAGTTGGTCTAGCAATATCACATTCACATTAGAAAACTGATTCCAGTATTACAAAAACCATGACAAAAGTAATCCTGCTGACAGCAATGAAGAATAGTTAGCGAGAGCGAGTTGCTTTTACTGCCAGCTCAGGTTTCTAGCCTAGACAAAATCCAAGCAGTGATAAAAGGTGATGAAGGTCAGGTCCCAGCTCCATTACACGCACAGGAAACTCAGACCTCTTCCTCTTGGATATTTCCAGGTTTCTACGACAGTGGAGACATTCCAGGACCTGTCACTCCCAATCCCAGGGAAGGAGGACTTGGCCAAGCTGCACTCTGCCATCTACCAAAATGTGCCACCTAAGACAGGGGCATGTGGGGACAACTATGCCTCACAAGGCTGGATTGCTTTCATCATGGAGTATATCCGGAGGTGTGTTCCCTATGCAGGACCTCTTTTTTCTGGGGTTTGCCCTGCAGTGCTGGAAGGCAGCTATCCTTAACCAGTGGTGTTTACAGCAGAATGTCAATCGTAACCATTCCTTGGACGACAGTATGAGGTACCTCACAGGTCTTTGAGCCTTTTAATGTAAACCAGTTGCTACTGTTCCTCTAGTTTTGTCATATACCTGGAGATCTCTTGTGCAGCTGGTGATCCCTCACTTCTGCCTTTAGCTCAGCCTTGCCCTCCAGAGCAAATTAATTCCTGGCATAGTTTTCCAAATCATTTCCAGTTTGAGCAATCAGAGTAGGAACATCAGCTGAGAGAAATCGTGCTTTCTCTGCTCCTCTGGGATGTGTGATGAGCTTAGGACCTACAGCTACAAGGAAACCCATCATCCATTGGGGTTTTGTACGCCAAAGCATCCAGCTATTTTATGTATAACTCTTTCTCTTAATCCCCTCTCTTCTGCAGATTTGTGGTATCCTGTATCCCTAGCTGGTTTTGGGGTCCTGTTGTGACGCTGGAGGATTGCCTTGCTGCCTTTTTTGCAGCAGATGAGTTGAAAGGTGAGTTTTCTTCAGTGGGGTTTGACAGCACAAAACAAGGAAAACCGCATGGAGGAGTATTTCACATGCATTTTGGAGGCGGATTAAATCTCCTGGAAATCCTGCCTCAATATTTCACTTAGAGACTGGCAGTACCAAAAGTTGGCAGTTCAGCATCTCTGAACAGAAGTGAGTGTTCCTACCTGCTCAGGGGTGCTGCTTTTTCATTGAGTTTGGGTGAGAGTGTCTTCAGCGAGGAGCAGACGTGGATGTTCGTTGTTTGTGAGTGCTGTGGCTCCTTAGCCTTAGTTTCTTCACTTTCTCCATTCACTCCATAAGCTCTAGAGGACTTAAACAATTTGCTGTATTCACCTGTGGCGGTGGGCAATTGTATACTTTTCTGCTAGTTGACTGCATTCTCTTTTTGCCTACACTTACTGAGAGAAGTGCTGGTTTTGATCTGTTCTCACCCTGGCTTCCCCAAGAGGTCACTTAACTTGGTTTCTCTGCACTGGATGGAAATGTAGCCATATCAGTGTTGTGTGCTCTGGGTAACTGCATAATGGCTTTCTTCTCTTCGTCTACAGGGGACAACATGTACAGTTGTGAACGGTGTAAAAAGTAAGTTTGCATTATCTGTATTCTGTTGTATTTCTGGAACTTTATTTCTCTGTACTGCTGTCAAACATTTTGCTGTGCCCTCTGCCTGGACATTTCTTCTGCTGAGTGGCATGTAAAATCTGCCTTGCCTTAAATTAGAGTTCTGGTCTTGAGAGGTCACTGACTGCAGATAGGAGAAGTGCTGGCTCTGCGGGGAAAAGAAGGGAAGAAGGATATGAACAGGGATGTGGCGTGGCAGTAATGGAACTATTGTATTAGAAAGAAGAGGCATGACAAACTGCTCATGCCGTGCTTCATTTGGGAAGGATGCTGCAAAGAGCCTGAATTTGTTGCTGCTGGAATTCAGGATTTGTCTTGAATTTCAAAGTGAGCAAGACCCAGCCAGAGCAAGACCCTGACTTGCATTTTGGCATCCCTTTGTGTTAGAGATTTCTCACAGCTAGTTTCTTTTTCTCCCTCAGACTGCGGAATGGAGTAAAGTACTGCAAAGTCCTCCGGCTACCAGAGGTGAGTAAAAGCACCTTGTTTCCTAATTTTCTTTCAGCAGCCACTGAGAAGGTAAGGAGGCTAGAGGTAGAACAGAAATTCTTCTGTATCTAGACCAGAAGACACTTCCCCATTCTAAGGTGATGAGCCACCAGGATTCATGGCTAACAGGCAAAGAACTCTTGCAAAGATCAGATGCACAGACATGTGCTGTCGGATCAGAATACCCACGGCAAAACTGCACTTTGGTGTTGTCCGTCTTTGGTCTTTTAGATTCTTTGCATCCACTTGAAACGGTTCCGGCATGAGGTGATGTATTCCTTCAAGATCAACAGTCATGTCTCCTTCCCCTTGGAAGGGCTGGATCTGCGACCTTTCCTAGCCAAGGAGTGTGTCTCCCAGATCACCACCTACGATCTCCTGTCAGTCATCTGTCACCATGGCACAGCAGGCAGTAAGTCCTTCTTCTGTGAGTACAGAGGTGAACAGGAACAAGATGAGCATGAGCAAAGCAGAAGTGTGTTCCAGGACTAGCCAACACCTCTTCTGGGGTGAAGTGCAGTGTAAGACCTGCCCCTGCCGTTCCCAGGCTTGCTCAGCCTCTGCCCTTTGAAAAGTGAACCCAGCAGCTATTTCAGCCTCACCACTGGGTTGGCTCAAACCCTTTCCCAATGTTCAGTCTCACTGAGAGGCCCTTTCCAAGAAAGGCAAATCAGGGTGACAGTGCCAGGCTCCCCTGCTCCTGCAAAGCTTGCCTGAACAGGAATTATGCCTTTTTTTTTTTTTTTTTGCTGTCTCTCCGTTCTCTGCCAGAAGCTAATCCTGTTTGTGCTGCTGACGTTATCCCAGGCCTGACTTCCATCTGCATTCCGAATCCCAGCAGTGTCGTGTTTTCTCTGTTACAGGTGGGCATTACATAGCCTACTGCCAGAACGTGATCAATGGCCAGTGGTACGAGTTTGATGACCAGTATGTCACTGAAGTCCATGAGACCGTGGTACAGAATGCAGAAGCCTATGTCTTGTTCTACAGGTGAGCAGTGCCCTGGATGCAGCAGTCCCTTGCTAGTTGCAGAATACCTAGAAATGTGTTTGGAAAAGTAAGTTTTCAGGAATCACTTATTTTCTCTTCCTTTCTCTACTTAAGGAAAAGCAGTGAAGAGGCTGTGCGAGAGCGTCAGAAAGTTGTGTCCCTTGCCAGCATGAAGGAGCACAGTTTACTGCAGTTCTACATCTCTCGAGAGTGGCTCAATAAATTCAACACCTTTGCTGAGCCTGGTCCCATCACCAATCACACCTTTCTGTGCTCTCATGGAGGTAAGGCAGTGCTGCTGGACCTGGGAATAGCAACTCTCAGCTATACCTTTTATGCTTCAGAAAAAAAGCTCCAGCTGTCGTCCTGATACAGTGTATGCTGCAGTAGGATCCGCATCTTTGGCAGAAACTCCAGCCTGCTCAGGGAGAGATGAGACAATTACCCCATTGTCCTGCTGATCAGAGGCCCGGAGGGATGTGTACTGCTGGAAACAACAGTTTTCAGTTCTCCGTTTGTTTTTAAAAACAAACCTGTAGAAAGCAGATAAGGCAGCATTTATCAGTGTTACCCTATCAGCAAGGTTGGCCTTCAGTGTTTGTTTGGAGAATGGGGCACGTGCTACTGAAGAGAGCTGATACTGCATTTTACTGCTCTGCTTCTTTATCTGTGGTGCTTGGGAGCCCTTGTGTTTATAAATCACCAATTGGAAATGAAGCACTTGATTAGAAACTGAGACCATGAATTGAGAAACGTCCACAGTTAATGAACTCTTGACTGTCTTCCATTAGCAGAGGAGGCAGATTCTGGAATCAGGGAGTTTTCAGCAAGGAAGATCTGCCTTTTCATTCGTGTCTTTACCCAGCAGTAATGAGTTTCCTGGTTAACTCTCCCTCTTGCCTTTCCTCCACAGGGATCCCTCCTAATAAGTACCACTACATTGATGACCTGGTTGTGATTCTGCCCCAGAACGTGTGGGAATATCTCTACAACAGGTCAATATGGCCACTTCATTCTTCCTCCCAATGAGTTTTGTTTTTTGTTTCACACCTTGGGCAGTGACCAAGACATAATCCCTTCCCAGGCCATGCAGTACTTGGCGTGGACTGGCAAAGACTTGTATCTGATAGAGCCTCCTCATCTAAACCAAAACGAGCTATATCAATGCAGTCCCAGAGCCATATTGTGACCCTCATATTGTGTTGAGTAAAGGCAGTACTCTCCATTCAGAAAACGGCTGCAGTTGCACCTCCTTCACCAGCATCTGGAGTAGTATAAAAATCCATCTCTGTGGGATTCAGGGCTGGGAAGCACTTCCGTTCTCCTGCAGTTCTCCATTCCCCTCCCTCTCTTCCTGTGCTCAGGTTTGGGGGTGGCCCTGCTGTGAACCATCTGTACGTGTGCTCAATTTGCCAAGTGGAGATTGAAGCACTTGCCAAACGCAGGAGAATTGAAATCGACACCTTCATCAAGGTTCGTATGGGAAGCATCTGGAAGCAACGACAAAGGGCAGAGGTGGGAAATGGAGACCTGTCACAGACAGTTAGTGGAAAACTCTTGCCCCTGTTTTCCAAACATGATCTACAGCATGGCCAGGAGATTGATCTTGGGGTTCCCCAGTGCTAGCAGCACAGGGAGGGGCAGCTGGAACATGATAATGCTGTGCATGGCTGCATGCAGACGCAAAGTTTGAAACCATCATAGTCTCTTGCCTGCTCTAGTGAGCAGGAACAGGTTGTGAGGAAGGTGGTGGAATTACGTGGGCTTCTTCTGAAGAATGGCAAGGCTGCCCTACAATTAATGGAAGGGGCTCCCCCAGACCTCAGGAGTGACTAAATCCTTCCTGCATGTCTCTGTTCTCTGCTCTCCCAGCTGAACAAGGCTTTCCAGGCAGAGGAGTCTCCAAGCGTCATCTACTGTATCAGCATGCAGTGGTTCCGTGAGTGGGAAGCCTTTGTCAAGGGAAAGGATAATGGTAAGAAGCCAGAGACCTCTGGAGTCTGTCAGGAGTGAGAGGTAGAATGGAAACAAGTCTATTTGCTAGGTGCACCTCCTCAGTGAGCACTGCACCTGACTGGTATGGCTTGAAGCTGAACGGAGTTCAGACCCCAGCCACTCAGACTGCCTCAGGTCCCCAAGGGCAGGGCAGAAATAAGAGAACTAGCTCGGGAAATAAGCTGAATCTGGTGGCAACATGGAAAGCAGAATGGTTTTTGACATGTTTGTTCTCCTCTTACAGAGCCTCCTGGACCAATTGACAACAGCAAGATTGCACTCACAAAAGCAGGTGGCCACGTGCAAGTTAAGCAGGGTAAGGCTTGTGCTTGCTGTCTCGTAGTGTTCCTAGAAGGTGAAGGAGAATGTTCCACTGGATCTAGCTGTCCGTAGTGAAGCGGTCACAGAGCAAGATGGTGTTGCAGAGGATGACAGTTCTCTGCACATCCCTGTGCTGACTGCCCTGAGTGAGCCATCTCAGTTCTCCATTGGCAGCTCCTGCATGACCAGCTTGCTGACGTGACTTGCCATAGTAAAGCCTGCGGTCCCTCATCTCCTGCTGTTCCCCAGGCCCCTTCCACCACTCGCCTTTGCCCAGCTTGTAGCTTTGATCTTGTCTTGCTCCTGATTTGTCTTTACTCAGCATCTGCTGTGGTCCAGCTTGTGCAATACCATTGCTTGTGCTGTCCTCGCTGGGCTCTCCTGCCAAGCAGATTAAGATTGCATTTGTATCTTGCTTATCTCTCAAAGCAACCCGTTTTGCATTCCTCCTCCGTAACCTTTATGGCAAAGTTCTCTGCTTTCCCTGCTTTGTGCTTTGATGGCCTTAAGTCATCCCTCCTAGGACAGCTTGGAGGAGTATTTTCGGTCTCTCCCAGGCAGTGCAACCCCAACTGCCTGGGACTGGTGTGTCTGAGCACGTGTTTGTAGGCCTCCTGGGCTCTCAGAGCTCATTCACTGCCGTGCATGAGAGGGGGTCAGGCAGGCCCTGGTATCATGGGCTGTCACTGCTCAGTTCTTCTCAGGGAAAGGAAGAAGTGACCCCACAGCGGTCGGCTACGCTGCCGTGGAGCCCTGGTGGCTTCCAGCAGCAGGTGGCACTGCGGAGGGCTGGCGGGGACCACTGTGGCTACGGCTGTGCAGTGCAGAGCTGCCAGTGGGGCGGGGGGCTTCAGTGGGTCTGGACCGTGCAGCTGTAGGAACCACTTGTGCCTCCCTTTTCCTAGGGGTGGGCCTGTGCAGGGGGAGGTGGTTGGAGAGGACATCCTCGTGTTGTGGTGCACCAGCCTTTTCCTCCAACGCTGCACAGACCAAGGGCCTACTGGCAGCACGTCTGATGACTGCTGTCGTCCCTTTCAGGTGCTGACTATGGGCAGATTTCCGAGGAGACATGGATTTATTTAAGCACACTGTACGGAGGGGGCCCAGAGATTGCTATCAGACAGAACGTGGCCCAGGTCCAAGAACTGGAAAACCTACATGGGGAGCAGAAGATTGAAGCAGAGACGCGGGCTGTGTGATCTGCACGGGATGGGGCAGGGAAGGTATGGCACAGATACGTCCATGTGGGGATGGAAGGCTGGGGAATCCTGAGGAGTCAGACCTCTTCCGTTGTCTAGTACTCAAAGGTGTGTGCAGCTCCCACCACCACTGCCGAGGAAGGCAGGTTTCCTCCACCGTCCTTTCGTGTGGCTTTGAATGTAGGGGTGGTGCTGGGCAGGACTGGGAGAGAATCAGCTTCTCTGTAATTTATATCTGGATAAAGCTGTGGTATGAGACTGCAGCCAGACTTCACTAGGATATGTTTTGACCCGAGCCCTCTCCCTTTTGTTTGCTTACAAGAAACCAGCACACCCAGCTTGTTCCCAGTGAACTGAGTCTCTGCTCCTTTGCAGGTTTTGCTTTTGGCACTTTTCTTTTTAAATCAAATGTGTAAAGATAACGAAACATTATTTATGTTTCCAGTGGGCAGTGTTGCAACTAGAGAAACCTGTTATTTGAAGCTGACTAAAGCCACAAGGTCTCCCAGTAGTTTTGTGCTGGTGGTGCACAGCTGTCACAACTTCCTAGTTTTGCTCTTTATCTACTTCTTGCAAATTCAGTTGCAATCAACTAAGAAATTTTGAAAGAGGCTGTTTCTTTCTCTCCTAGCCCCTAAAGCCACACCTTCATGGTCCTGCAGAATTTTTTTCTCCTTGTATCTGATGTCATGTGTTCAGCACGTTTTCAGAGAACAAAGGTAGAAGATGAGTTCTCCTTCCAATGGCTTTCCACTGTACTCTTTCCGCTAAAGCTCCTGGCAGCTTTGTAGCTATGGGATGCAGCCTTCCAGGTGTTTAGCTCACAGGGGTGGTACACGAGCAGCTTAAACTCAGAGCAAGCTTCGTTGGAGTGGGACACAGGAGAGCAGCTCTGATGCAGCGTTTAGGACTCCTGGTTCATAACCGCATTCTCAGACTGACCCTGCTGTAAGCCTCGATCTGTCCCTATGTCTGTCACAAGAAGCAAAGGGTGCGTGAAGGACAAGGAGGAGCCCGTTTGTGTGCACAGAGCCTACTCAGATGGGTCACCCTTGGACAGGGCGGTAATTCAGTGCTGGGAAGGGGCCTGGCTGAGCAACCCCCAGGCTGTTGAAGCAGCTTTTTAGGAATGAGCTGCTTTCTGCAGACAAGCCCCCACCTGTGTGCTGAGGTCATTCCAGCTTCTCAGATGTCATTTGGGTACACAGTGGCTGATTTAATGAACAGAAACAACTTGCTCCCCAATCTACTGCCGCTAATGCAGACATGGAGCATCCGATAGCAGGCAGCGGAGAAAGAAATGAAGACAAAAACCAGTAAACACTACTTTTTGCAGCAGGGCTATTCTTAAAAGTTCTTTGTTCATCTCGTAAGCCAGAAAGGCAATAGTGAAATCTTGTGCAACTTTGCAAGTGTTTCACTGCAATTGAATGGAGGCAGAGGTGGCTTCTCATGGGCTGGGGAACCAAACTGTGTGTCATGGTGCTGGAACCTGAATGATTCCACAGCATCAAGTCTGGCCTCGGCGGTACCAGGCTCAGCGCGGGGCTGGGACCTCCCCAGCTCCTCATGTGAAAAAGAGGGGGAGGGTGGCACTACTCTTTTAACTTAAGCGATAGAAAGTGGAAAGAGGTGTAGGACAGGAGAATTTGGAAAGAAAAATGTGGCCTTCAGATTTTTTTTTAGACCAAATGTTTGCTGCAAACAGCAACTTCTACTTTAAAAAAGGTGTCTGTAAATGGTTCAGCATGTTAATTTTACTATCCTGTTTATTGGATGCTTGTATATACCCAGCCAGGCCTGAGGGGAGGTCAGAGAATGAGCCACTGTTGGGATTTCTCATTGTTTTAAGCTGTCGTTAGCCACTGCAGCCACCTTCAAATCTGCTGCAGAGCCTGTAGGGCTGCATGTCTGTGTTGTCCGTGCCGTTCAGAGGATGCTGTACAGATTGTAATAACACTCCTGTGCTTAAGTGTTATACTTTGTGATGAAAAGGTGTTACAATAAATACATGTGCATTCAACAAGTTGCATGACTTGCTGCCTGCCGTGCGTGGCCAGAGGCTCTGACAGCTTCCAGGGAGCATATGGTGTTAATGAAGAAAGAGAGAAAGAAAAGAAAAAAAAAAAAAAACCAAAAAAAAAAATTAAAAAAATTCCAAACTTCCTGCTGCTGAGAGGCCTTGCAGTGACAGATCCTTCTGAGCAGCAGTGAGCTTGGGTAGCCCAAGTCCACTAAGCCGTACTGCGCTTGTTCAGAGGAGGGCGCCTGCTCCTTTCAGTCTCTGCTTACAAAGAGTTCCTCTTCATGTTTCATTTACCCAGTTTCAGCTGAGTTTGTCTCATGTGCTGTTCATAACTATCATTGCTATGAAAGTAACTGGCAAGGGAAGTACTTGAAGTTTCATTGAGCTGTTCCAGGTTTCTAGAAGGGAGCCTGAGCAGTTTTCTCAGTCTGTTTCATGGCTAAAGCTGTCATTACTGATACAATCCACTTCCCTGGTAACACTTATGTGAGAGCAGCTTTGCTACCGAGGCCCCAGGAAACACTGTGCTCTGCCAGCACGCTCCACCACTGAATTAATGGAGTTGTTAAACCGGGCAGGTGATGCGAGTATTGCCTGAGGCTGAGGGGCTGAGGACAAGAACAGTTCTCTGCCAGAGCAGTGAATGACACCGCGTTAGCTAAAGCCTGAAATCTCTGAAGAAATAGAGCTTGAGTTGGGTTAATAAGAACACACAGCTTGTTCTTTAGCAACTTGAAGTCAACCGCCAAAATCTGCATCTTGCAAACAAACCCCGTCACCTCAGCAACTACAGAACAGCTCGAAACGTTCCAGGAGACATTAACGAACACCCTCCCCCAGGGAGGGGATTATTCAGTGTCTAGACAAACAGCTCTGGTGCTGCTCTGGCAAACCCACGATTGTACTTTTTGTTACCCTCTGTTCGTTAAAACACTCAAAGCTTATTCATTTTTCATATTTCATTTGAAATCTGACTGCAGCCTTGCTGTTCTCTGACTCCCACAGTAGGCAGCTACAGTATTTCTGAGCACGCTTCTCAAACGCAGCGAGCTTTGGGACCCACTGCCAATGTAAACTACATTTCGTGGCTGAGCCCTTATCGGTTCTTTCTGCAAATCACTTCATTTTCCCCTTATTTTATCAGGTGCCTTGCTGATTGCAAAAAAGGTGAGATGAAAGAACTGTTCATGCATTGGACTGATGGAGCCAACCTCAGTATTTAGATTATCTGCTCCCGACCCCCCCATCTTCTGGGAGTACTGGGGAGTTCAGTTTACACAAGCCACTCCTCTTCCCTCGACTCCTCTCGTGCCCAGACTACGGCCTCATGAACAGACAGATCATTTGGATGCAGCTGAGCTGCGATACACAGACGACAAGTTCTCTGCACTCACGCTGCACGCGTCACGTCTCAGCCCATGGAAAGGGGAACTGGCTCTTCCCCCGGTGATGCAGGGCCCACCCGCACCCCACAGCTTCACCTTCGCCAGCGCTCGCTCAGGAGGCCGCAGCCTTGCTCTGTAGCCCCTGGTGCCGGGGGCACATCTCCACCCTCCCGCATGGCTGAAGGCCACAGCATCCCCTACCCTCTGACATGTTCAGTGACACAGCTGGCATATGTAAAGCTCATTTTATTTTCTTCCCAGTTATTGCTCAGCTTGGCTTCAGGTGCCAGCCCTCAAATCACTCATTTGGTTGTGCTGTTTCTATTTAAAGTTAGCAATGCTAATGCTGCTTAAGATAAATCAAAGTTAGAGCCAGACGGACACCCTCTCCTATTCATTGTTGCCCAAAAACGCAAAGACTAGCAGACTGTTTCATAAACAGTACTGATTCGTCCTGAATTGACAGGGATGTTAATTAGTGCTGGCAAAGAACAACTGAAATTGTTAAAAAAATAGCAATCTGAATTTAGGAGAAGGAAAAAAAAAAACAAACCTCTCTCTATCGCTGCTTCAAATGAGATTATCAGTCAGGTATCAACTGCTACGAGCAGTTGCAGCACAACTGCAAATCCTCACAGCTCCTGGATGAGGCTGTTTCCAATGCACTGGGCTAACAGGTGATGCAGAAGCTGTCCAGAAGCTAGACAGCGTTTGTGTCTCGGCTAGGGAGACACATTATTCACCAACCCTGCATATTAAAATGGAATTGTAAATATCCTCACCCAGACTTACAGAAATGGATCTGGTTTTCAGATTATCCAGTGAAGGGAAACATTACTGTGCTTCATACATCTGCATGTTCACGCATGCATGTATGTGCATGCATGCACAAATGCATTATTGGCTAGGCTCACAACAGGTTTAGTTCTAAAGTATAAACAATCAGTATCAAAAACATCTGCCAAGACTTCCCGTTAAACCAAAGCATTCGCTATGGGCTTTACAAGGTTCAGCGCTCTGTTAGAGGAAATACTTTCCCCAAGCTTCCAGTTCTCATGGCCTCCTACTGAAGTGGGAAAAAGCAAGAACCACCCGTCCTTCCCGAGTACACCAACAACCCCAACCAGAACAGTGCATTTTTCTTTCTCCTCAGATGACCAAATAAAAAGCCCCGAACCACTTCAGTCTCTCTTCAGTGCCAGCTGGAAAGGTGAAAGTTTGATAAAATTGTGTCTCAAAGTGACCTGATGGGAAGCATATTCCAAATACCTGAAAATTCTAGTATGAAATAACATGAAATAAAAAACAAAACAAAAAACTCAAGTACCATGAGTAAGAACATGTCATCATTCTTCTGAATATAGCAGCTAGGTATAAGCACCGCACTGGAACAGCCTCTTTCTGCTTATTCGTTGTAAATTTTACAGCTGGACATGAAACCCAAATCCATCCCATAGCCAAGGAGAGTAACGAAGAGTACAAGAGCAGCTTAGGGGGGTTTCGGTCTATAACATTTGGCTGAAACGGTGAAGTCACAGCTAAATTCCTGTTCTCAACTGGAAACGCTTGTGGTAAGGCAGAAAGCTCACTGGAGAGCAATGGATACAATGCCTCGACAACGAGAGAAGCCCCAGCGAAGAGGCATAGCCTTTTTTATTGGGAAAGAGAAGCGACAAAACCATTCTTCGTCTTCTCTGGATGATCAAAACGGTCCACGGAAACTGTATTTCTGGAATTAAATGTTTATTTAAATATGTGGCTGACTTTCCTTTCATTGTTACAAGGTTGATATTCGCTTTCAAATGGAAGCGCTTTATTTGGTTGAATTCTGTCTCCAGAAATGAATGGGCAACACCAGAACCTTTTACATTGGCAATGAAATCACAACACTGAGATGCCACCAAAATCTAGAGATCAGTGCTCAAACACACATACACACACATATACAAATAAAAAAGTGCTCAACATCATCATGTTAAAATAGATTTGGCTTCTTTTAGGTCTTTTGACACTTCAGGCAGGAAAACAAAACAAAGAACAATATGCATCAAACTAAATGAACTTCTGAAAAATACTCAGCATTAAACACAACTTTCAGTATCAGTAAATATGTTTCTTCTCTATTTACAGGTGTTAAGAAAGGGCATTAGAGACTTTTGCTGGGGATAATGAGATTTCGTAGGATGTACAGTCCACGCTTCTGGGCGAGATTAGTAAATTCAAGCAGAGTTTTTATAAACCAGTCATATTTAGTCCTTCAGATTTTGCAAAAGGTAAATTCTACAAAAATTACTCATTCATTACCCTGAATAAAGGCAGTAGAATAAAGATGTGTAGGCTACAATAAATGACTGTCACTATTTTTTTCCTGCAGTAAGTTTTAAGATCCGGGCTTTCGGGAACTAGTTGCCAAGTTTATAAAAACTCCATACCTGGTCTTTTAATAAAACTTCTGAAGAAAATTAGTCAGCTAAAGCTAATGCTCCTTCTAAAGCGCTATTTAGCAACACAGACATTGCAATTGTTCAAATGTTCCACAGAGGCTGACAATAATATACTGTCCACCTAGATTAAATATATAAAAGCAAACTTTTATCTGATTTTTACATAGATGGCACAAGAAGTGAAAATGAATTCTTCTAGCTGCTGATTCAACAGTGCATTGGATATGAGAATAAAAATACCGCAGCTAAAAATATTTTTAAGATATTTTTGCACACCTGTTAACTGCTTAACCATTTAGAGCCCCTGAGGACACAACAAAGCCTTTGCACAAATCTTTGTACAAAGCCGAAAGTGCCAGCCGTGTGGATCACATTCTGCTATCAGAGGCTCATGGATCTAAACAGTTAAGTGACCACAGTAGCAGCAATGACAAGGATGGTAATTTAATTGATTATGACCCTTCCGACACGGCTAACACTGTAGCTGAACGGCCTCAGTGTTGGTATCACCTGCTTCTCAACGCAGGCTCCTGAGCCACTTGAATTAGATTAAAAAACAACCTTTGCTGGTTGATGCTTGCAGATATTAAGCACCATAATACAACAGCTACAGTACTAACTGTAGGACTGAGGGACTTTGTGCTATTAAAAATAAAAGTTGGTATCTTAATGGAGAGAAAGGGACAGAGTTATGAACACAACACGTAACCTAGCTCAAAAATTACTTCATCCTGAGTGGGGACGACCGAGGCAATCCCCAACATGGAGAGTACTTGATTCTTGGACACATTTCTGTATGCTGACCCTGCATAGGAGCACAGCAGGCAGCAAAACAACACATACGTTTGTCTGCAAACTAAACCTGAGAGGTTCCATTTTAGGGTCACAGCCCGTAGTGGCTTCCACATCCATTTTCTCAAAATTTGGGGATTTGACAAAAGATGAAGTTCCCAAGGAGCAAGTAGATATCCCCAAATGATGTGTTGATCTATGAATAAATTAGGCCCTCAGGAGCTATTCAGTAGCAACTGACTCTTACAGGGCTGAAACGTGTACAAGATGACTGTAAAATCCTAGCAATGGTAAAGATTCAGGGGAAACCAACGGTTGGAATGTAGATGTTTAGAATATTGACCCTTTCTTAGGCAGCTGAGGTCCAGATCATGTGATATTTGGAGATACTACAGCTCTCTCTCCACTGCATGACATGAAGTGCAGCATCACTTATCATGCTACTTCTGCTTCACATAAAACCATGTGAGAACAGGATGGCTGATGAATAATCACAATTCCTGTCTGGCTTCTGGGTCGAGGTCCAGTCCATGACAAGGTGGGAGAACGAAATAGAGCGCCGTTTCTTTTTTTCTTTCCTCTTTTATTTTTCTAAAAAAATTCTGTTACTCAAACATTAACTGATGAGAACGCACAAGAGGTCATGCAAAAGGAGAAGGCAGGTCTGAAATGCTGAAAAACAAACCAACAAAAGAAAACTGCAAAGAGATTAACAACAATGAGCCACAAAATAACGTGACCCTCAGGAAGGTGGGCGCAGGCAAGGCAACAGGGCGAGCATGCAGACTGAAACGAGAGCAAAACGGAGGTCTTTGTGACAAGCAAAATGGGGCTTCAAACCAAAATACCAGTGTCTCTGTTTGTGTGTGTCTGTGTGTGTGTGAGAAAGAGGAGGGAGAAAGGAGGGGGAGAATAAAGAGAAGGGGGCAGAGAGAACAAGAAGGAAAACAAGCGTACATACGTGAGCTTGAAGGCTTTCAGGAAACAGCAAGGTCATAGGGATTTAATACTTGGAATGAGCATCAGCCTAGATTTAAAAAAAATAAAGGCTGACAAGTATTAGTGACCTTTTGGGGAAAGCAGAATATTGAATAATGCATATGGATCAAATTTAATATCTGCAAATTCAGAGCCCAGTCCAGCTGCTGTAACACTGTTCCCAGGGGAGGCTTTCCACGCATATGCACCTCCTTGCCAAGCTATTTGATGAGACTACCTGCAGGATTAGCACTAAAGGCACCATGTGAAATGCTGATGGACCAGTGCATACATTCAGATGGACTGAGGGACAAGGGAAGACAGAAGATAGACCAGTACATGCTTGGGACTCTCTGGTTCCCCTTTACATCAAAGGGCAGCCAGCAGTTCTTTGACTGGCATTGGGAGGAATTGGGTGGGGGGAAAGTGTTGGTTATGTTTTACGGAGGGGCTGTGCCAAGCTGGCAGAAGAGTGGGAAAGGCTGATAAGTTAATCTGAGCCACAAGTAGCATGCCATGAAAAAGAGCAAGCATCTGAATGGTACTGGGATGGAATTTAGGTCTGAATTTTTCAAGTGGGAACTCCAGACAAGACTGGGAGTCTGGCTTTCCATGGGTGTGTTTTAACTGCCTGCAGGGTAAACAGACCATTTTGTTTCTCCTTCTGTGACAAGCTCGCCCCGAGGTTCTTGCACCAGCACAAACACCTTTAGGAATCTAAAACATAAGAAAGACAAAAAGAAAGAGACTGGATTAGAAAGAGGCTGGGGAAAACAGGATCCCTTAAGAGCAGTACTGCCTGCAGGAGGTTAAAGGAAATACAGCATCCAAGCGTCTACCAGGTTACAAGGGGTTAAGGAAGGCTCCTGAACTCAGGCATACATTGCCAGCACTCAAACAGTAATCATCCACCCTCAGCCCTCCCCTCCAGCCTGGGGATGAGCATCACTGGGACACTGCTCTCCTCTGGGAGGAGAATGTAAAACCCAGGAGTAGGACCCTGCCAGCACTTTTAGTGCAACAGAGAAAACAAACGGCTTTTTAATTTTCAATCTGCAACTGAGTACTGTATCTGTTCAAGTGACAGCTCCAGAGGCCATGAATGATACTGAAAAATAACACAAAAGATTTGGCAGACGAATCCAGACGAGCTATCCTTTCCACAACAGGCTGCAAAGACCTTTCATTCTTAAGAGAAGTGGAGAAATAAACAGGTAAGTGAAAGCAGTCTTAGCCTCTAAACCCATCCTTTGTCACGTTCCTGTACCCACAGACTTCTGGCCGAGGGTAGGTTTTCTCTGTGGCCAAATGAAGCTACAATCTAGAAGCGTGATTTGGCCAAAGAGACTGCTGTATGCAAGGGAATACAGGATGAGTCCAAACTTCCCTCGCATTCGAGACAGCAGGGGAACCTTCCGATCTCCTTTGCACCCACTTCCATAAAAGAAAAAACTCCAAATGACAGCACAAAAAAGTTTTCATAGAGCCACAACAAAATATTTTTCCTGAAAAGGAATTGCATTTGTACTTAAGTGTGGGAAGCAGGTGAAAAGCAGCTCTGAGCCATTTGCTTTCCCTCAGTAAAGTTAAACTTAAATGAATTGCCATTAAAAAAAAAAAACTCACAGGAATGAGAAAATATAATGTTTATTAGAAGAAGACACCATGGTACATCAAGCTATAAAGAGATTCCTGACAGATGATGATTTTTTTAAAAATAAGAATAGAAATGAAACAACCACACTGGCCAGATTTAACAAACCTTAACACAAAACAAAAGTTTCTATGCAAGTCCAACCAGATGCAGGTGGTTGAGTAACCAAAAACGCTTATCAACATGTGGGACTGAGTAGTTATCAACAACAGCTAGGTTAAGCAAAAGAACAGCCTATAAAACCATTTATATTTATACATATATATAAGGATAAAACCAATTCAAATTCAAGTAACTTTAGTTTTTAAGTTATGTTATATACAATTTTTTTTTATACTGGGAGAACTAACGGCAAGTATTTAACAAAAGGATTTAAAAAAGCCACGGTCCAGTTTATAATTACTGTTTCCTAAATAATTTGGCAAGCATTAAATAATCAGATATATCCTAGATAAAAGTGCATCAGCATGGTTAACTTTTACCTATTTATTTATATAAGTCAAGGCTCTGCATAATGGTTACAGCACACAAGCAGCAGAGCTGCAACACTGAGAATCACAGAGCTTCTATAAGGATTTATTCATATAATTGGAGGTGAGGAGGAACAGACCCACAGCGGCAAAGGAGCTGAAATGCTAATCAGCCCATGGCTCCAGAAGTTTTTTTATCAGGAAGCGTAACTTCACAGAACAGCCTCTGTTACTTGCATGTCACCCAAACAGCCAGTCTTTCTGGTGGAAGCGAACATGGCATTTTTGTTGGGTGCGATGGAGAGTTTATATAAAGCTGGTTATTTATGCAAGTTCTTTTGTGTATCACACTATTTCACAACATCACTCAGTGAAAGACAGTTTTGTTCCCAAGATTATGAGGTACCATATTCAATAACACAGTATGGTCAGTCTTGAGCAAAAAGGCCCAACTAGTTCCTATATTTGACAGTTGTCAGCACCAGATACCTGACAGATGCAGAAAAGCCCCGCAAGGAGCTACACCCAGGTGTGCACAGAGGAGTTTTCTTCCTCATCTCCTAGCAGTTAGAGGTTGGCATAAGCCCCAAAACACGAGTTTACATCCAACAGATCCAATTCTTAGTCTGCATGTTTTTTAGCATTTATAATAGTTTCCTGCATGCATCACAAAGAGAATGAACTGTGTTTGCTCTCATTTATGTTAGGAAGGACAATAATGCTGTCTACAACTAAATCCATACAGTCGGGCCAGTACTTTCATTAGTAGTGATGCACATTTAAATTTCAAGAGGTGAACTCATACATGCATCAACTGAGTGAATGGTACCTAGCAGAGTCTTTCATTGCTGGAGATAGGACATGTGCATTCATCTCTTCTAAAGAAAACCTTCTGAAACAGAGCTCCTAAAACAACCGTAGCAGCAAACCAGTAGAATAAAAGGTGAACAGGCCTATGTAAACCTACTCAGAGATTTTCTGAAGTGATTTGTACACATCTGGAAAAAAAAAAAAGGCAAAACAAGATAGAAATTACTGTTCTTTTTTGTGATAGGGTTTGCTAACACCCTCTGACCGGAGGTACCATTGTAAACTTTACAAACAGCCCTCACACAGGTATTTGCAGGAGTACGCAGACCTCGCGTGGCTCCCATGAAGACTACGATCAGGAGGGCGACTGCAGCACATGACTTACCTGTCCTACTCATCTCGGGTTCGGCAGCAGAGCCCGGACAACACAGGCTTCAGCTGACTGAAGAAGCTCGCCAGCTGCCAAGCGGCTTTTCACAAAGCATTGAGCCATCGCATTTCTCAAGCAGAGCCTCCGGCTCACGGCACTGCCACAACCTAGTCAGGCAGGTACGCCCGAGCCAGAATTGAATCTGCTGGCTAGAAGAGTCACAGATGTACTCAGAGCTGGTGTGAATGCTCGCACCCTTCATGCAACTAACATTTAGAGGTACCAGCTGCTCAAGCTTCTTTCCAAAAAGAGGAAAGGACTACTGAAGTTTGTGAATGCTTTAGTGTTTACAGGGTCATTTTCAGGAAATGTCATACCTTTTGTTTTAAGGATTGAATAAAGTAACTTCTACTAATGTATTAAAAATCAAATGAGAAATTTGCAGCTTGCAACAAAGTTTGTCTTTTATACACAGTAGCACTTCCCCCAAATCTTTGTGTTGCTACTGGGACATTTTATGGAAAGTTCTTTTAGCTTTTCTTTTTAACAGAGAATTGAGAAATAAAAGAGTTAATATTATAGTTCCTTTACATCAGATATGCACAGATACATTTGATTTTGTTCCAGAAGTCCAGCAAAATTAATGCAAAAACTTTAAAGGATCTGAAAAACCTCCATTGTTGCTACAGAAGCGGCTGCAACTTTATCAGCCTTCACCCCCAGCACAGACTGCGTTTTTACGATCATTCAGCATCATCCCATAACTTACATAACTTACCATTAACATACTAATACGATTTTCTGGCTGATACTGCACTACTCCTGCAATATTCTCTCTAGAAGGGTAAATTAAAGACAAACTTTTGCTAGTTCCGTTAGCAGGACTGTGTCAGCATTTCTCACCCCACCCAGAGAGATGCTTTGCTTCACTTGCCATCCAACCTGCTGCTCTGCTCCTAAATAGGTGATTTGCTGAAACATTCCACTGACATGAACCATGCTGCGTATCTGAGGGCAGGAGAGCCGTGCTTGTTATTTAAGACAGATTTAGATGCCACACTAGCTTAGCTGTTTCAAGCAGCCTACAAACAACGAATTTTCCAGCAGAATAATAATCTTGCTTTCAACTATTGCCACACACAAAGCAGTCGGTCTCCATAGGAGAGAACACAGGGGTAAGAGATGGGATCTCCCATTCTGTGCTTTCTGCCTTGCTCTGAATATGAAGTAAGGAGAATGTACAATCCACGTTCCTCTTTCAAAGGTTAATAAAAGCCGACAGAGGGGCTGAGCTTTTTGCACTCTTTTGCATCTCAACTGACCCTATATTTGCCAACACAAACATAAAACTACCGTATTATGGCAAAATAAAACAAGACCCCAGACTTTCATCTGCAGCAGACAAGGCACTGCACTGTTTAATACTGAATCCAAGACAGTGAACTGATCGAGTTATAGTGTGTGTTTAGAGACAGTCCTACTCCTCTCTTCCTACTGTCCATAAATCCCAATGAGAATGGTTCAGTTTTCTTTTAAATTGGATGAGGCAGCTTGTTTCACACCAAGAACGCTATAGTCTAAGAAACACAATAAAAATCTGAAGGATAAAGTGATTGAAAAAACACATAAATTATTTAACAGTGGACTTCAATCCTAATTTGAAACAGGACTAAAATCTTTTGATTTCTCGGTGTATTACATCACCAGGTGTTCATGGTGCTAGCATACATTCTATCCAGGATTCCCCTGTAGCACTGCTTGCTTACACAACACACCCTATTTGTGAGGAGTTAAAAGCAACAACAAAACCCAGAAGATTGCTGAGTCTAAGCTCTGAATGTCTCCATTGATCTTGTGTGAGCAAAACCATTAGTTATGGTCATCTGAAACAGCAAATACATCTTCCGAAGTGTATCAAAGTGGGAAAGAATAGAGGATCTTTCTTAATGTTTTACCAACCTACCAAGGACCAGAGCGAGCTGTGTAGACAGGTTTTGGCAAGATCTCTCCCTCCCTTCCAAACACACTAACTAAATGACGACCAGGTTTCAATTCAAAAGGTCCACAGAACACATTAGGCTCTGAAAAGCTACCACACTGAGACACAAAATAGCAGTCTAAATATTTCCTATGTAACATTCCACTGAATCAGTTTGGGACCAACAGCTGACTTGTGAATGTGTTTGAGATGCCACCTGGCTATCTGAGGAGAGCCCACGTTATTCCAAATGGCTTTGTGTTTCCTGCACTAAGTCGGGTGTGCAATGGCAGTGACAGTTGAACAGGCACTGTCTAGGAAAGGCTGCATTTCCCCTCTAGTTTTACAGTCTACCACACTATCCTTCTCTGATCAATAAAAAGCATGTTTTGCAGTACAGCAAGCCATATTAGTCCATGTACGAAATAATGCACCTTGTGGCATTGTACAGACTTTTAAAAGGCTCCATCTGCAACACAGAGCAGTTTCAGGCTTGGATATCTCTGTGAAAGCAAATAAAGTAATAATAATAGTATTAAATATAAGTCATAGCACCTTTGGCATTTTTGTCCAAATAGACTTCAACATACGACGTAGGGACATAGCCCTCCTCATCTTCGTTCCTTCTAATTCGCGTCCACCCATCACCTTTGTCTTCTTCTATTACATAGAGCATTTCTCCTTCTGCTACAGAAATTGTTCCTTCATTCTGACCTGAAAGACACAGTAAGACAGAGTTTAGGTTGTCCTGCACAATGTGAATCACAGATGCAGCAGGGGGTACTCAGGGCACGCTCGGATAAAGTGCCGATGCAACCTTTGTTGCATCACTAGCAACATGAAAAAGAACATGTGATTCTGGAGACAACAGTGTGTGCAGGAAGAACCAGAAGAATGTGATCCTGACAGTTTTGGGTTTTTTTTCTTGCAGTCCATGCACAACAGGAGACAAATCACTTAGTGCCTCTCTAAGAAAAAGAATCATGCCAGAGCCTCACTCGCCCTTTCTTTGTCTATTTAAACACTGCAGGGGTTAAATGAAGGTTTCCCACTTGTCCTTGGCATATGAACTAAACAAAACAGTAAGTGAAATGAGAGCAAAGGTTGAGTTATACCTTCAAATGTATAGAGCGCTTTACATGTTCCTATGGTGGGTAGTGGTTCTTCATCATCAAATTCATCGTCAAAATCCGTTGCTGGTACTTTCATCTCAGTCTCCTGACTTTGCTCTTCTGTGTAACTGCCATCTGGGCTGCTCAAGAGAGGAAAATACACAGCAACTATAGCGACCAGTCTCAGGAGCAAAGAGAATGACTTGGTTACCAGACACTTAAGGCAAGGTGAGCAATACTGGCTGGAGCAGCTCAGCAATTCCAAGGCATGCTCAGAACTGCCTGTTACACTAGCAGCTGTCACAAAGCGATGGGTGAGACCAGTCATTTTTCCCATCCAAAGCTGTAAAAAATGCACCTATCTCACTCACCTTCACAGCAGTGAATGTAGGGGGCTACGACACATTTTATCATATTCAGAAAAGTAGCTCTTAAAGTTGGGATCTTACATATGCTAAAATCAGTATGTGAAACACTTCATGCAGTGCCTGCCTTTACTCTGGTTACAGAATGAGTTTCTGAACGCCGCAGAGCTACAGTTTTCCTGATTAACAAGCGAAGGAAAGCAGGTTCAATTACCAGTGTGAAGAGGACAGCTCTGTACAGATACTGTACCTCTCCCGGTCCTGCGCACAGCTGTTCACTGCTGAAGTGTTCTGGGCTTCATACAGTCCGCTCTGCCGCCGGGCCTGCTCAGTCCGCACGGGTAGCCTGCCCTCCACCTCGGCCAGCCAGCCCTGCAAGGGAAAGCAGTCTCATGCATCTCTCATGCTTCGACTTGCAAGGGGGTATGTTGCTTTTACTTTGCTGCGTCATATTTGACATTCAGACTATGGAACTAAAACCAGATTGTAAACATATTTACATTCTCCTTTCGGTTGCAGTTGTCAGGGGGAATAGATTCTGTACTTTAAGTGTATATTAAATCTATCGGTCTTCCCAAAAAACATTGGAAAATCGATTCTTTTTTGACACTGTGTGCTGAAAACACTGTGACCCAAGAGAAGCAGTTAACAACAGCTGTTGGGAGATGCTGCTGCTCTAGTCACAATAAAGTAAAAATACGTGTGGCAGCTTATAGCAGTCTCAGTAACGCCAGAAACACAGCAATCTCAGCAACTCCTGAATGCAAAAGAGGACTACAGCTGGGGAGAATGAACGACCCCGTGATTTTGGACAGTAAAGCCCACAACTGTAAGAAACATCTAAAATTAATGGGCTGTATCTATTTATGTACATAGCGAACTTACAGAGTGAAGTCTTTCCTTAGCCCTATAATCCTTCTTGTGTAATTATAATGGCTTCATATATTCCAAATACTCCTTATGCTCTTGAGATTTTGTATCTCTAAGAAGCTTCCTGTTAATGGCAGACTATTCCTTAAAACATATTTTATCTGAAGGCTTCTGTCTTGCTAAGACTATAAATGGTGCTTTACATTTATGTTCGTCTGGTTTTCCAGAGACATCTGTAACATGATGCTTCAAATTATTTAATTAATTAAATAAGTGTCTGAACCCCTCTGGACAGTCCAGAGAGCACTGTATTTTCTCTTATCCACCACTTGGCACAATTTGTTTTCTGTGGCAAATTAAACAGCAGGATTGTTGGCTGACTGTCACAAGAGATGGTGCATATTTCTGTTACACAAACAGGCTCAAAGATCTCAATTAATTCAAGTGCTTAAGTAGCACTACCCATACATGGTAAGAAAATGCATCTGGAAAAGCAATGAAGCACCTGCTTAGAACTGAGCATATGCTGAGCTACGTTTTACTGAAATGTCTCTTCCCATACCTCAAATTTCTGAACTTCTAATCGTAACTTTTCAATGTTCTGTCCAAGTTCTGCTAATCTGTGGTCCACACTCGCTGCATCTCCCATCTGTGGGTTCTTGATATACACATCTTTCATTTTCGTTAAGGCATCTCTGAGAGACAGAAGAAAAATAAAACATGTAAGTGTTAGTGCGGCTGGGGGCAAATGCCTTTCTCCAAATGAGGGCAAATAAAAGGATAATAAACTGCTGCCTCTTTAGTCTGTTGTTCAAGCCTAATTGGTTACAAAGGTAATTGAGAACATCCAGACAGGGGTTTTTGCCCTGTAGAGAAGCAGCCATTAAAAAATAACAGTAAAATCACTTGCCAGAAGAGAATTTACTCTGTCAGAGATGGAAAAAAGTGAGTGACGCGACGCCTTTACCTACAATGTGACATGACAGAGCCATTGTGCGCAACCAAACTCCTCAAGCCCCTACATTCAAAGGAGCCCCTCACTCTACAGGCAGCTGAGGGTTCTTCACGTGCGCAAGGACGGCAGCGGGAGCCTCACCAGTGGATGGTGAGGCACAGGAGATGGGCTGTGTCGGTACTAGCACACAACACATTTAGACCAAATTATTCAAGCTCCGTGTGCTCTGCTTGAAGAACCTTAGCAGAAAAATGACTGAGTTCTTGGACGGTGGCCTTTTGCAAGGCAAAAGGAGGAATTTGGTATTGACTTTTAGCCTGACACGTTCTTTTATTTAGTACCATGATTTCTACTTGTTAACCCTGGGGAAAAAAAAGTCTCACAACATTGCAACGAATGACAGCTTCAATGTTCTAGATGAATATCATCCCAGTTTTTGGGGCACAGACACACAGTTGCATCATTATTCTCCATCATGGGCTGAAATCCAGTTGAGAAACCGGGACAAAGAGCTGGACGTGGACGTATTAGTAATAAAAATGGAGTGCTAACTAGAAATTCTCACCCTGCCTGTTGCAGTTTGTCTTTTGCAACCCAAATCATTTCTAAGATATTTATTTCACACTGCTTAAACCGAAGCTAAATCCAGATGTTTTGCATTTGTCACAGCACAGCGACAGATGGACGTTAGGCCACAAAATGCGACCCTGCATCCTGTTAAGTTATACAGCATTTTTACTAGATTCTTTCGGGGGGCTGTGTTTCGTATCAACCCAGATGCCCAATGCCTAGGGTTTCAGAGATATTAATTTTAAGGCCTGCTATGAACGTGGTACCGTAAGGCCAAGATTAACGTAGTACACGCCTTCATGAGCTCCCTTCGGAAAGCCAGCGGAGCTCTCACTGACAGCAGTGTGCTGCCTTTGACCCGAGTCAAGTTGAGGCTGAACTTAAAGAAAAAAGTTATCTGCATGATGATGAACATTTCAGAGCTTAGAGAAGGGTGGACTTATGAGCTGATTTCCTGTATTACTGGCACAGCTATTCAGCTTTTCTCTAGGCATTACTTGGGGGGTAGAAAGGTTAATGCGAGTCCCACAACTCAAGTTAACACTCTTTATATTTTAGAGTTTCCCACCAAACTCTTGACAATTGCAATCCTGTGCCTGCCTTTGCTTTGTGTGTATAGAAAATGGGAAAAAGTGTGGGTGGCAAGAAAGTGGGACTGCTCTGTGGTTGAAGCCCTAAGGGACAATATTGCAAACATATGAGTCATGACTATTACTATTTTTTAACTCTTATTTAACTGCTGGTGCTACTTCCTCACTCATACACTATCTTTATTTAAAATAACTTCATTCTGCTCTGATTTCATACCCGATTTTAACGTTGGGTTACCTCAGAATCAATACAGAGCAGAAAGGAAAATCTGTACAGAGACAAATGTAAGTTACCACAGAGGAAAAAAACAAAGCAATGAGAAATCACATAATCACATGCAGTTTTCCTTTCTTATTCATGATATAAAACATAAAGAAGAAAATTTGGGTTACTAGACCAAATAAACAGGTTTTTCAAAGGAAGTTGGCAGAAAATGTAGGCACATCTGTACAAATGCAAAGCAATATTTAGGGATAGACCAGAGAGGCTAAGTCTTCAAATCATTCAGGGAAGAAAAGTTCTGTCTTGCAAACAAATTTGGGTTACTAGACCAAATAAACAGGTTTTTCAAAGGAAGTTGGCAGAAAATGTAGGCACATCTGTACAAATGCAAAGCAATATTTAGGGATAGACTAGTACCAGAGAGGCTAAGTCTTGAAATCATTCAGGGAAGAAAAGTTCTGTCTTGCAAACAAAACATGCTGAATCTTTAATGCAACTACAGAATGTGAACAAACACAAAACAACAAATACAGGCTGCCAGAATCAATCAAAAATGTGTAACTAAAATAGCCTTATTCTCAATCAGAATGATAAACGAAGCCTTGCAGAAAAGGCACTCACAAAAGAACAGGAGTTACTATCTTTCTGCTCCCGGGAAATGTAAGCTACAGATCAGAGAGTCTTAAGATACACACCAATCAATCAGCACTTTTGATGATGTTGTTATGCTCATAACAGCCTCTCTTGTTGGGATCCACCCATGCCCACCATACAGTAATAGGCAATGCTCATAACAGCCTCTCTTGTTGGGATCTACCCACGCCCACCATACAGTAATAGGCGCTCTGCTTAGTGCTGAGAGGTCTATGATTGTACCTTTGATGAGGCTGTACTTGCATCCTGTACTTTCCTAAAAAACATCCTCAGGAACAGGTCACATCAAGAAACAAACTTAGTGATCTAACAGCAGTCTGCTAATCTGGCTCACGATTAAACTGCTGCTTTCCTGCGAAAGCCCAAGAAAGAAGGAACAATTGTCTCTTCATTTACATCATTCCTATCCTTATACTAGGATCTTCTCATCTCATGATTCCCAAGACAGGATATGCATTACACTGAGGTGGGAGACTGGAATAAAGAGAAAGCCAGCTTTTTCCCCAGCTCTGACCTACACAAGCCAAAATTAAATAACTGATTTCACAATCTGAGTTGTGCAGAGCCTTGCATCTCAGGTGTTTTTAGCCTCTGGTTCTTGTTTTCTTGGAACAGTACCTTAAACAAACCTAGAACCTTGTCGTTATTTGCTCTTTCTTATATACTACTTGTTTCTGTTCTCCTATATAAGGCCACCTATTTCATTTTTCATTGGAGGGGATTGACATACCTTTGATCCATCTCCTTCTGAATGTCTTTGTTTAGTTCATCAACTTTTTGCTGAAGTTTCTTTCTTCTTTGCTCAGGTGGGAGATTGCTGAAGTCCTCTGGCCCTGCTCCCTGCACAGAGTGGAATGGAAGAAAAAAGAAGAAAAATCAGAGCCTGAAAGAATCCTTCAGGATTGCATTTTGAAAACAGCTCACAGAAGTCTGTGCAAAATTACAGTGGTCTGAAGCATTGTTATTATTTGTACTGAGAGTTATCTGTTAGCAATCTGGATGCCCTAGAAATAATCTCAGGACCACATCCCACTTTCACAGCAAATGGCTAATGGGAGATCACCGACTAAAGAATGCCAGAATTCAATGGCAAAGCCAAGAATCTATTTTTATCCATAGTTATCATCAGATCTTATTAACGGAGTTCCATTCTCATGCTGATCTTTCCTGCCTTCCCTTCCTCTGCTACAAACAGCATCCCCATAAAAGCAGTAGCTAGCTTTTACTCCCGTGTCACAGTTGCGCTTCTCACGTACACTATTAATTGCTGGCTTGGTTTGCATAGTCTGAGTGTTGGTCCAATACAGTTAATTTATGTCAGGGCTCTCCTGAACGCACTAAGATAATAGAAGAGCTTCCTCTGGCGTTCCGCAATTTAAAACCATGCTGCATACTTTCCAGGATCCACATTCCATGTCAAAGTCTCTCAATTTTTCCTCTCTCACTTGTTCTAGCATAAAAATGAGGAGTTACATCAAAGCCATAGAATCAATCAATTTGAAATCATAACCAAAGAAAACATTTGAAGACCACAGTGGTTACCTTTGTGTGATTCTGCTTGAAAACCCCTTTTCTGCCTTCAAACTGCTAAGCTGCTTCTTGATTGCCTCAATTTAATATAGCAGATAGACGACACATAAAATACATCCATGCTATTTTCTTCAAAGTACCACCTATTTTTGTCTTGCAGGAAGGCAAGGGGGACAGTTTGGGTGGGCTATACTGAACACACATCAATACTAATTAGTTGCACCATAAGGGAGTGAGGTTCTTGTACAGTATCTTGAATTTGTACGGGTTTTTCTTGTTTTGGTTTCTGCTCATTCCACATCTCATTTCTAAGGGGGAATACCGGCCTATGGGAGAAAGAAGGGTAAAAACACAGAGCTGAGTAACCAAATTCAATGGCCCAGCAGCTTACTGAAAGCTTGCGAGCAGAGTTGCAACATTAGTCTTATTAAAATGCCAAATCTGTCTCTGAGAGGAGTGTGATTAGTGGAAACTCTGCCACGAAAGCTGCCCATTACACCCTTTCAACTCTGCACTGAATGTGCTCTGAGGCAGCGCGCTCTTTCTTCTGCATTTGCAGAACAAGCTGTTTACAAGAAAGTGTGTTGAGTGTCAGAGGGATGGACGACAACTACAGACAGGTCATCTTCTCCTCTGGTCTAGCCATTTCAAAATAACAGGACAGGCAAACCTAATGAAATTGCTGCCATATTGATTTTCAGTAAAAGACGGCATATGTGTCTAGTTAAGCCTTGATCATCTGTGTAATAATACACTTAAAATTCCATTTCATGAGACAATGAGAAAGCAAATTTAAGACAAATGAAGGATAAAACTAAGTTACACTCATTCTGAAACTTTAACTACATGAAGTCTCAGGAGTGCTTACATTACCTGCTGTGCATGGTACAGGAAATATAATAATATTTTGCTTGATAGTAACTCCCACATCACATTAGACATGAGAGTGATTCAATATATTTTATGGATAATCTACACACTAAAACCATGCACATCTTTTTAAGGCAAAGCATCTGGATGTAGCTTTGCAAATAAACAAGCAGTTACAGGAAAGACCATAACATATTCTTCTCAATTCTAAGCAGAAGAGACAGATATGCTTGAAAATATCCCCAGCTGTACATTAGGAGAATGCAATAGATGTAGTCAAACAAATTTGGAAAAGCATCTTTTTTTGATTTTTCAACTTCATTCAAAAGCTCCAGGTTGGACTAAATTCAGTATTTTTGTTTACAATGCTTCAGACCAAAGCACTAGTGTTGCATAGAAATGCATGCCTGAGAGTAGGAGGTGATCTCACTCAGACTTTACTCCATGCTCAATAATTTCCCATCATAACAGAAGCTACAGTTCTTCTTCCAAAAGGAAGAGTCAAGAAGCATTTTTTGCACATGCTGGGCACGTTTCATGCTCTCAAAAACACACCTGGGCTATCTCTCAAGTAGTCAACACCGCCTACATTTTAAAAAATGCTTCAACAGTGAGGTGGGGGGGAAATCTGTGCTATTTTTGATGTGTTATCATAGGACCAGCAGAGCCATGTTCACTAGATTTCCTTGCATAAAGATACTGGGATTTAGGATGCAAATTGTCCCAAGATGAAGGACTGTGAAAAAAGAGGCCATGTTAGGACCAGTTTCTGGGCTAAAGCTACATATGGGGAAAGCACGAGGTTTATCAGCCGCAGTTATGGCTCTTGTACAGCTAGGATCTGAGAGGAAATTATGAACAAGCCGATTTCTTCTGCCTGAGGGCACACGGGTCTCAGCCCTCTCTGCACATCTTTTTGATTTGTGCAATTCTTGGGGAAAGGCCAGGTCAGCCATTTATTTTGGGAGGATTTATTCCTACATACGAAGACTTAGCTCAGCTACACAACATACTAGCACTGTGACTAGGAAAACAACAAATGGAAATCCCTGGTATAAATGCATTGGACTACCAGCCAAAAGAACAAGGTTTGCAAGTAAGCTAGAGATTTCCATCATTCCTAAGGCCCACCACAGGTCTTCAGTGAGAAGCAATATCGCTAATGGAGCCCAAGCAAGTCACTGTGTTGACAGAGCAGCAGCAGGACCTGAAACCTCCAGAGCTACAGCAGGTAGCTTTCATGGCCCATGCATTTTCTCCTAATAAGCTGCTATGAACAGAACAGGTCCACAAGGATGTATCCAAGAACAATATATGTGTAGGGGGGAGAGAGCACCTAAAGGCACTGACTGGTGAGAAATAAGAAAACTTTCAAGATAATGCAGTTGAAGTGCTACTGCAGATCCTCTGAAGCTCTCCAGAACTGCAATCAGTCATTGGCAGCTCTTGCATGCTGCCATGAAGTGGGTCAGCAAACCAGTTGCATTCTCCTTGTGACTGGGCTCACGAAGGGCAAAGGAATGTAGACAAGCTGTCAGGAACATATCAAGGTGTGGAGTATCTCAAGCAGTACGGTACCTTGTGTATGAAGTTCAGCACATAATTTGCTTTCCCAAATATGTTCATCCCTTCCCTTTCCAACTCAGCAACATATTATCTTACCGTAGTTCAAGAAACCTTCCCAGCTGCATCCAAGATAGAATTTAGGATTCACATTATATCTCCATTTGCGAATTCAAATCAGACTGAGTTAACCTTGTTGGTTAAGGTTTACAGAACTTTAATTAATATCATTATTAGTTATTCTGAAGGACTACATAGGGCTGTAAAATGTAGGTGATAACGATGCAGATTTCCAGTAATACCTGGACATAGAAAGCAAACTTTGCAGCTATGTTACACGAAAGACATGCATTCCTCTCTGGAAAAGGTCCAGAAGCACAGAGACCTTTATTTTTTTTTTTTCTTTAAATGTTTTAATGTATACTTATACAGTAGCAGAATTACTTCATACTGTTTTTCTACATTTTCATAGCCCTAGATTATAACAGTGAAAACTAAACTATGTATTAGAGTTAATTTTTTAGCAGCTTATTAGAAAGACTGAATTCTGATCACCTCTATTAGACTCCAGACCTGTGTATTCAGAGTTATCTGATAAATATGAAAAAAAGCAAACACAAAGAAGAAACAAATTTAACAGTTAATTTCAGTGTCATGTCATATGTGGCACAGTGCACATTAAAACACACACAGAAAATTGTGATTAAAACACAGGACAGGCATGCTGTAAATGTGCTTACCAGCTTGAGAGAAAGCTTCATGTAAAAATTGGAGAGATACAGGGTGGGGGGAGAAAGAGAAAAAACAACAGTGCATCAGTAGAAGAGGAACTTTTTCAGACTGACGTTACAATAAAATGACACATAATCCCCTTGCTGTTGGAAGGCAAAATGGGTAACACTAACAGATCTGTGCAAAAGTTCACAAGATGGGCCAGTGTTAATCAGTCAGCTGCCATTTCCTTGCCAGAAACAGAAATGGAAGTGTTGTACCTCTACACATGTGCTTTAGCACTGCAGGTGAGAATCTGGCCTGGATTGCCTTATTTACAGCGGCTACAACAACAGAGATTTTTCGCGTTACGGTAACACCTCTGAAGTGGAAAAAAACTCAGAACTTGCAAATGTATGCAAGTCACTTTAGATCAAAAATGTGCTGAAATGCAGTCACGAGCATCAGTGCCTTTATGCAAGGGCTTAAGAGAAAGGGGCATAACACCTAGCCAAAACTCAGTGAAGAGGCAAGGTGCTGCACTTGGCCTCCAGCTGCAAAAAGCACGATGGGATCTCCAGCGATCTCTAGTGATTTCCTAGCTCTTAGGCCTTGTCCAAAGTACAACATCCCTGAAACATCCTTGTTGATGACAGCGTACAGTGCTGTCCGGGCAGGCAGGTAAAGTCATTTCATGTTCTTGAACAATTCAAAAACAAATACTCAGTCTCAAATATTCTTTGGCCATACAGTCAGACAAGGTCAGGACCAAGAAGAAGTGAAAAAACCCTCTTCTCTTTACACCAAATTGATTCTATGACAGCATAGTAAGTCATTATTAAAGCTCCTTAAATGATATACACGATCTAATTCTTCAAAGATTACCACATTTCCTGTTATAGAGCCAAAATATTATCTTTTAGTTACTCTGGGAAAGGAGGAGACTGAAGTGAAGTGTATGCTTAAAGGGCTGACACAGCAGCATGGTTTGCCTTGCCCTACATCACCTGCACATACAGCTCTCAACAGCGCCGGAGAGCCCCAGAAACCGCCAGGTGAACAAATGTGCCCGGGTAGCCGACCACCAAAATTATCAAAGTCTCTTCCAGTGTTGCAAGATGTTACGACCGCTGCAATTCAGAAGGTTTTCCAAGAGATAGGGAGACTAACAGTGCCACAGTGTTTTTCTGTTCTGTGCCAAGTTGCACAAGTTGGCTGCTGTTCAAGGTATAAAGCCAGATTTTAACGGGAGAATCAAAACTACTTCCAGCCTCCTCCTCCTGCAATCTGCACTGTGCCTGTCCTACCAGCTCTTTGGGGACAGTTGTGAAATGCTCAAACTACACAACAAACTTCTAAGTGCATAAGTGCATGTGCTCGGTGTGAAAGGGAGTTGAAACGTAGAAGTTGGAAAACGCCTCTCACTCCAGGCAATGATCTGTACTGTGAGACTTCTGAACCTCTGTCCATTCAAGAGTTCTCCGTTATTTTACTACCAACAGCTACTGAATATGATGCTCTCAAACAGATGCTCCTCTTTTAGCAAAAGCACCGTGCTTTAGGATTGGATTTAAAATAAATAAAGGTGGCTCCGCACCTATGATGGTTTTGACAGCATGATTTAAGAAATACACATTTATCAAAAATAACAATTACCATTAGTTACCAGAATTTGTACAGCAACACATGCCAATCATTCAAGGAAAACACACGGCCTTGCAATAAATAGTGAAATACTCCATTTGAACTGATGCATTCAGTGACAATGCAGCAGTTAAACTTCCCTCTGAAGTTCAGACCATTAGGAAGTAAACACATGATAATAATCACAGTGCAATGAAGAAATTCACTCTCTCAGCTATGAGGCCATTTAAAAAAGCAAACAAAACCAATCCATTTGAGTGAATAATCATACAGGAAGGAGAAAGAATGAGCTAAAATACGCTGCTGAAGAAATTCAGCGTAGGCAGCTTTTGTTTGCATAATTGCTTTAGCACTCCTGTGAACTTTAGCATAGACATGATCAGCACAAATTGAGATCCTTGTACATATATACAGACAAGACTCATGGTGCAGAATAAATATTTACCTACGAAGCACTCTATAAAAGGCACAAATGTATGCTACATGCGCTAGTTTCTAAACACTACTCACTCTAAAGGCACTATACTACTGCAAAGAATCATCTGCATCAAGACTATTCTTTTGCTGTAAATTCAGCAAATTTGAAAAGGATTATAGACACTGTATGCCGAATTCTTACGCTGTTAAGTATGACAAAAATAGAAAACTTATTAATAGCATTTCCAAATAGTACATCAGGGATTGTTATAACCAGTACAAATAATAAAGCAGATCATAGACTGGAAACAATGAAATGCTGAAATAAGTTATATTCACAGTTTTCCATTTCTGAAATGTATTCATCATTTTACATGAGAGCAATTCTGTTTCTATAAACAAATATAAGCAGACTGAAAATAAGTCTGCATTAAACACTAAATAACTACTTTTGCCCATTCTGTTGGCTTTTCACAGCTAGAAACTTGCTCACAGCTCCTGGGAGAACAGGGGCATTTTTCCCCAAAATAAACTACATTTCTTCAAAATGAGCAAATCTGTTTCAAGCTGTCAATTTAAAACAAGTCTAGCTTAGTCTTAGAGGGGAAAAAATGAAGAGCCTAAGAGCCACAAGCTTCAATAACACATGAGAGAGCATGAAAGCCAGCAAGTCCATGTGTTATTGGACAGTCACGGACACTAACCTCACTTACAGAAAACAGGGTTGAAATAAATCACTGGACTTCCATACAACCAAGAGGTAATTTTCTTTCTTAGCGGTCCTGTAACAATCTCCCCATACTCTGCTTTATCCAGGTATCAGATTTAGAAGTCACATATCTTGATTCCATGAACTATCATCATTACAGAGAGTTCAGGGAAGCTTCAGAAGGCTCCAGAGAGTGCTCCAAGACCAAGGCACAGAACGTGTCACCGCGCTGCTGTAAATCAGGGGTTGGCTCATGATGCTCAAGACTGCATTCATAAAATAATTTAGAATAAATGCATGGAACCTGTTTATAGTACTTACTCTGAATTTCACAGGTCCAGCTACTTTAATTGTGCCAATTTCAGCATTTCCAGGACTAGCAGACATATCTTTCCTGCACATAACACGGTAAGCTGCAACTTGCCTCCCACCAAATTTTCCTTTTATCTTTTACAAAGCACATTTCCACAGCACACTCTAACGGCGTTGTAAGTGGGGTTAGCGACTGTGTAGCAACGGTATGGGCTGATCACACCATACACGGACTTACAACATATTCCCTAGCCTCAATGGCACACGTGGGTGTCCCTAAAGTCCTCTTCATGAGTTCTTTGTGAATATACAAAGACTGTGTCTGCTGGTGAGTCAGCAAGAGAAAACACACATCCGTTACACTGGAGACAAGCACGGCACCTCTGTGTTTACTGCTTCTACAGCAAAAGACAGCTTGGCGTTTAACTAGCCTTTAAGTGCAAAGTGGAAGCTTCCTAGAAACTAGGCAAATATTAAGAGTTTAGCATTCTCACAAAAATCAGAAAATACCACATTTTTAAATGCTAGCTTAAACACGCAAGATCAGAAAACTCTCTCTCTCTGTGCTAGAATAAACCGTGGCTTTAATGACCCCACCCACCAAAAAATCCTGGTCTTGGCAGAGAGTTATACACTTACATTAGAATAACAAGTATTCCCAGGGGCAGGGAACAGAGCAGGTACGAGAGGGGGTGGTTTGTTTTGTTTGCTGTTTCTGCGTGCTCACAGAACAACAAAGTACTGATCGCCCAGGCAGGCCAACAGCTAAGCGTCAAGGGAGAAGACTGCACACTGTGTCACAGAGGCAAGACAGGATGGTAAGGGAAAACATTAACTGGTGCAATGGAAATAAAATCACATTGTAATGAAGTCAACAACTTCCACTAAAAAGGAAACCACAAAAGTCCCTCCATGTGCCTTTTGGAACCGCCTGGAGGCTGGAACTTGGGTAATGACAGTAATATCTGCATCCCAGCTCCCAGACCCATCCTCTCTGCTTAATCATAACCCAGTCTCAGAGGTACGAGAGGAAAGGCAAGTCTGCACAACACTGAATAAAGGTGTAAGTTCTACCCCTGGATTTTGTTAGTTCAGAAGTACTGCTCTTTAAATAAAGCTGCTGATGTTACTGCCGCTATAGCAATAAAACAAAAGAACACAAAATTAATATCAACTAGCAGAATACTGAGTCTTCTTTGTCCTCAAAATGGAATTAGAAAAAGCAGAGCAAGCATAAATGAAATTATGACTTATGTAAGTGGTTCCTCATTTTTTGTGCTCTTCTGGCTTTAACTTCCCTAAAGAGACAGAGTTGATTTTAAGGTATACTACTTTTATACTGCTTTCTTAAAGAGTTATTAGAAACAGCACTCACAAAAACCGTGTAAGACTTTTTTTCCCCTCCTCTTCTAGTTCTGATCCATGACAAGTGCTGTAACGGTTTTACAGTATGTTCTACAATGGACATTTCTGCTGTTGGGGTTAGAAGAAAGCAGCTTTGAGGAAAATACAAAAATGTAATTAGAAAACCATAGAGACTGACAAGAGTCAGCATCTGAAGTTTTTTTTTTTTTTCTTTTTAAAAACAGACTAGGATTTCGTATTGGCAGTGACCACTGACACTAGTATTGGCGCCTCTACATTAACCTTGCATCTGTTGTAAATTGTTTAGGCATCTGCTTCCTTCCATGAAAACAAGATTCATTGGATTTTTGGTTTGGAAGCAAAATTAAAACCAGATTGGGCACAGGACATATAATTACTAATTATATAATTCATTTTAACAGTCACCAGTGATTTTTCCGCTTTAGTTTCGTAATTTCTCTTTCCAAATGCAACATAAGATGCTAAACCAAAACTTTACAAGGAAATTGCTAAAACATACTGCCTCTCCAGACATGTTCTGATATCAAAGATTTCATGGAGGAATTGTATGGGAATCCATTCACTCACTTATGTTTCAAGGATCAATTACAATGTGCAGTTCTGCTGGTGGTATTTATCCTGTTACGGTCTTAGTATCTACCAGACTTGTTCACATTAAGCAGTTCCTTTTCATTCACTTCTTCCTTAAGACAGTGCAAAAAAGGAGCATGATCCAGTTTCTTCTGAAATAACAAATTGTTACCCTGGCTTTTGTAGGAGCTAATAGCCCAGTTTATCAACAAACCAGGAAGGACCTGCTTGACAATTTGGTTGAATACTCTAAAACAATACTTAAAATGCCTTGTGGCCACCTTTACTGCAAGGTGTCTGGCTGGAGTGGAATTTTGTCTCTGAACAAAACCAGCAGTGCGGAGACAATACTCAGAGCAAATGAAATTATTCAGTGTCCAAAGCCAAACACCCGTCACATTGTACTGTCCTGCTTTTCACGACCTTTCCAAAAGTCGCTTCACTGATCTATTTCTGTACAGATCAAATGTTCTTCTGTGTAGAGGACAGTTTCCCTCTACGACCTCCTAATTTCTTTGGTAACATCACAATCCAGTATTCGTAACATTACTGCTTATGCTCCGGAGCAAAATTCAAGTGCTTTTGGATTTGGCAGGGGTATGGAGAGGAATTGGGAAACGGAAATCTTACAGAACTTAATACGGTAAAAGCAGAATTAACAGTACTATCTGGCTGTAACTGAATATAAAGTGGGTCATATCAACCACATCAGCTGAAACAAATGCCAACCACTAATTCATCATCTGATAAATTAACAGGATTTGGAGGTGGTTCTTGATTTTTTTTTTTGCCTGGTTAGAATTATTTTATTTTTGAAGGTCATATGGCATTTTCATGATCCGACCATTTGTATAACAAATCACTAAGGACCTATGAAATGTGAACTGGACAAGTTTTCAAATCAGAGCAAGCTGCCAGAGCTTTGCAGCCTCTCCTACTCCGTATTTCTAGATGAACCAAGTGGCCTGAATTTGCCCCTCTGGAAAAAACGACGATCTGAACACTGGCCTCCTACTCTGCAGGATGAGTCAGGCAGGAAAAGTATTTACATATAAACAGCTAACAGGGGAAGGAAATGAAATAGAAAGAGAACATAGTGAAAGGTTTAAATGAAGATTTAGCAACAGCCTTTCCTTGCACATTTTTAATCAACATGTCAGCAGAAATTTGAGGGATTTCAGAGAAGACTACAGGAAATCGTTCTCATTATTTCACTTTTCACACAAACCACTTAAAACCGATACAGTATGCAGGATTCGTAAGACTGGCTTGGACTTCTCAGTTAATACATAAAATAATGGCATTTCTTCAGGAACTATTAAAAGCAATTAGTCATAATTGCTTATACGGCCAAATACTCACTAAGTAAGAATTTGTACATTTGAGATACAAACTTGTGAAGTGCCCATGGAACTACAAACTAGTATTTTTAAATCAAGTTAGAGACATTCAGCACTGTTTTCAATATTCTGTTCTGTGAATGGCACTATCGGAGCACTAGCTTGCAACACAAACCCTCACCTTCAGCAGTGCCTTACTCTCCAAAGCGTCTCCCTGCTGCCCCGTATGAAGACGACTGCCAGATGCCCACCCGCCGCAGCGGGTGCCACCAAGACAGCCACTACCTAGCACACCCCCCAGGTTTGCTGCTAGAGAAGCAGAGCTGAAAGACTGTTTTCCCCCCCATAAAAGCCACTGAGAAAAGATGCTCTGAGCCAAACTGCAACTGAGGGAAGGAGGTACATTTGCAGAACCTGCCTTTGGACAACTTAGAAACTTCCCGCTTCCCCAATAAAAAGCACCAGAAATGTGATTTTTTGGGTTCTGAATGTCCCATTAAATGGCAATTTCCTAGCAAAGAACTGAAACCCACTCTGTATAAAACATCGTTTTTTTTAAAATGTACTGTCTGCAACAGTACTGAGACAAAATATTGTTTACAGCACTGTTCTCAATTCTCTGTAACTAACCACTGAAGTTCCCCACTGGAATCATCTCTACTTTTATAAAACGCCAGCCCTAAATGTCAGTGCAGTCCCTGGAGCAGAATTTGGGCTTTTTAAAGTAGTCACTTCCTTGCTGTTACAGCCTGCTCTAAAAAACATTTTAAAATACTGAACACTTGTGTCTCCTTCCTGTAATTTTTATAGGAGGAAATAATTCTAAGGACCTTAACCTAAGAGTCAAAGCCATGCTATGCCAGCAACTTCTCAGCACAACTGGGTCACGTGCAAGCTTCTGGGAAGATAAAGTCTTCTTTTTATTTGAAAAATGGAAAATTTTATCTCGGGGACCTGTCATTTTTCTTACAGCTTATGAAGACCACCAATGAGAGCATTTAATTCAACACAAACACTTCAATATCAGTTTACCAATATAGCCACAGCTGATGTCAAGGACAGGAACAGAGCAGCTGACCTGGGAAAACTCAAGCCATGCTTCCTACTCTATCAGCAGCAAAGGAGACAGGGACACTGCCCTTATAACAGCGGTGACGTGTCACAAAGTATTGATCCAGTTTGATCTAGACCCAGGTGAATCCCCAAGGTCAGCCACAGAGACTTTCAGCCTCTCTGCACTGTGCAATGCATAAACCAGCATCTAACACACCTCAGCTGCTGGCAGGGGAAAAACCCAAACCCCAATCCCTCAAAACATCTCATCTATGTTTTGGAGCTTGCATGCTAGACTGATAAAGCTTTTGCAGACAGAATATCATTTTAAACTATCATTAAAATATCATTATGCATCATAGCACTGGGAAGTGAAAGTTCAGAAACCAACAAAATCTGTGGACTTAATAGGAAATCCCAGAAAAAGATGTGCTGGCCTACAATTCTGCATGCTAATGTATGTAGGTAAGGCTGCAAGGACAAGTCAAACATGGGACTTGAAATTTTCTTCCTAGCTTTGCAATGCTTCATCACATAATGTTTATCAAACTTTTAATTAATGTCTTTTCTCCACATTTTGCGGGAATGGCAGCTTCTAGTGGCCGTTACAAATAGTTTTTCAACTTGGTATTTTTGCGAAGATATTTCATTGACATTTAAAATGTCAAGAATAAAGACTGTGGAAAATACATTTGAAACTAATTAGGAAAAAAGTTAAAGAGCATGGCAGGGTTTTAAATTCTTCTATGGACACTTTAAAAGATGTTTAAGCCACATCATCTGTTCAAGGAGGCCCAAATGCAGACATGATAAACAAACTTGTTGGGAAGCAGGATTTCTTAGGCTCTCTACAGGAATCAAATCAAACCTTCCTATCTTATTGAAACTTCATGCTTCAGGATGTGGTTAAGGTCCTTGAGAAGTGTCAGCCCCAAATATTTAGAGCTAATGGTAATCAATACATCTAGGTAGCTGCAGGGAACATTAAATTCAGTGTCCCCCCTGTCTCCACCATCATGGCAGCCCTGGTTTAAAGCACACATGTACCATATAAACAACTTTATTACCACCTAGAATCAGTTCCTCTTTCACATCTCACCTGCCTTTTTATCTTAAGACTCAGACTTACTAAGCAAGCTAACATTGCATCACTTGAAGCACAAGCTGAGGCCGAGTCTCCGGAACAGAAGTCGCACCCAGAGGCGTAAAATACAGGGAAGTCATCTTTCCACTACCACAGCAAAAGGTGTTGGATCTTTTCAGGGATATGCCTGAACTTGCACCAACTGTGATCAGAAGAATTAATGTCTAGAATCCCTCCTAATTTACTCTCCTCATTCTGACACAGATATCGAGCTGAACCCACCCTGCAGAGAGGAAAACTTTTCACATGTAGACAACATGCAGCATCAGGGTCAGATTAAACCTCTGAATGGTGCTCCTCCAAACCTACTCTCTGCCACAGACATGCACAGGGCTACTAAATTAATGACTGACTTGTACATGAGTATTACTTAATGTGCAGCTCTTCCTTCCACACTTTGGACAATCCCTCCTCCCCAGAAAACCATAATGGTTAATTTCCACCAGCAACTGTACTTTTTGTGGTTTCATTGTGGGGTTTTTGACTACGAATGGCTTTATAGGTTGGGATTCCTTGGATTTGTCTGCATGTTATGATAAAACACAATGGATTCATTCACAAAACAAAACAAGTTTTTACATAACAGAACGTGCAATAAAAGCGCAAGAAAGAAAGAAAAGAAAGAAAGAGAGAGAGGTATCCAGAGGAGAACTTACCCCGCGCTTTAGGCTCCTGAAGCAGTGGATTTTGGGTTTGGAGGTCATGAACTCGTTGAAGCGATGGGAGAGGGGTTCCTTTTGCTGCTTGGGAGACTGGGGGCCGTTGGGAACAGCAGAGGGTGAGGCAGAGGCAGGGGGAGGAGGAGGGGGCTGATGGGGGGATGTTAAAAGGGACATAAGCTACGTATAAGAGATGGAGAAGTGACAGAATAAAAACCAAAATAAAAAGATAAAACACAAAACGAAAATAAGCATCAAAACCAATATTTGAAATCCAGAGAAAAAAAACAATTAAATAATTAAATATTAAAGGCCATGGTTCAAAAGAGGGGGGAAAGCAGTATTTAAGAGTTGTGTTAAATGAAGAATGTGATAAATGGAAGTTTTAGTAAGTGATGCAACAGAAGAGTAACACAAAGTATTTTGACAGGAGGCTCATGCAGACTCTTCCATGCAGCGCTATCCCCATAAATTGCCCTATTCTCGCTCTGTGGACAGCTCAGAATAATGCATATGGATAGAGCTTTCAAATACCTGAATTTAAATGGATCAGATAAGGAAGGTACCTTAGTGCCCAGTAGCGTTTCTATTATCTGGAAAACAACAAACCACATTCCTTCCTGCTTTCAAATCATACCTCAGTAATGTGCATCACACTTCACTTTTACAAATGATTCTATGAATTTGCTCAGGAGTTAGTCCTGGGTTTTTTTTCCGGCTACATTGATGTAAGCACCAGACAGCTGTGTTCTCTCATATACCAGCACAACAGGAATGATCCATTTTGAACAGGGAGATTTTTTGACTCTGTAATTAGTAGAAGTGGTTTGGTATGGGTCAGAGCAAGGGTGAGATCAAAACAACGAAGCTACTCTGGGCTTCCATCAGTGTTACTGAAAAACGATATAGTCCAGTCACCCTGACACATTCTGGTAACCCCAGATAAATGCTGCCATGCATTATGGTGTAAAATATGACAGTGAAATGAAAAAGGTTTAATGGATACGTAAGTTAATATGGTCTTTTTAGAAGTCAACTGCTCAGTTAGTTATGCTCCGTTAGTTGTGCTTAAGAAGAATAAATTGCAGTAATTCCTTGTTCCCAGCCACCCAACTGCTGAACACAGTGCACAGACTGAAAAGATAACGCAAATGAAAAGCCAAGGAGAGTTTTAGAAGTGTCAAAACAGTAATGCCACATCAAAGCTTCCCAAAAGTAACAACGTTAGTTAGCACACATGGCACTAGGTAAGTGGTATACAATTCCTTCTCTGAGTTAGGAAAAGAAATGGACCATGGCAGAAAGTGACAACTAAAGTTAAATTAATATAAAAACTGCAACATAATTAAAGAAATTATACAAGAAAAAAAAATTAAAGATACAAAGAAACTTAAGTAACCAAAGACTACAACAAAACACCATATTAAGACATCAGTTATTAGCTTTCTGAATCTAAAATTGTCTTTAAAAAATTGTAATTGCCAGGATTACTAAACAAGACAGAGGTTATAGACTATACGCATACTAGCGCCAAGCTCAAGTTTGCAAGTCAGTACCTTATTTTTCTTGATGAATGGCCACAACTTGCCCTTGGATTTGCCACCAAACTTCGGCTCAGACTTCCCATCCCCTCTGGAGTTGGAAAGGCTGGATTCTGAGACAGTCCGCTTCATCGGCTGTGTGAAGTCCTCAAAGTCGATATCTCCTGGAGGCTCGAACCCTGATTTAAAGGCTTCTATTACCAGCTGTGAATCCTGAAATGGGACAGATCCAGTACAAGTATAAACATCTCAGATGAGAGCTGTCATCAAATTGGTGGCATAGAGAAAAACAGTACAAGGACAAAAAGGGTCGCCTGTGAAGGAGCCAACCTTTACAGGGACCAGTCTCATTCCCGGGAACGAACACCCTTCCAGAGCCCAGGATCAAGTCTTTCCACCTTCTACTCCAAGATCAGGACTCTTTTCTTGGACTTACTTTCAGTACCATGATGTGCTTTAAAAAAAAAAAACACCTAGGCACAGCATAGTATCCTACTAAAACAAGGCACCCTAATGTGTAAAATTGAATACTCCCACCTACTACAGTGATAAATGCAGTTAAAAACAAAACAACCACCCCACACAAAACAAGTTTCCAACCTATGTCAGTCAGAATGTATTACAACTGGGAACATAAATGCCTACAATCTCAGTTTCATAACAGATCTCTAAATAATCAATCAATCTATGGAAATAAAGCAGGTGAGCTTTAGTCTCACATAGTCCATTTTTCCCGTTACGAAACTCTAGCCCATTTTGCAAAGGTATCACTGAGACCAGTCATTACTCAAAATACCAACAGATAAAAAGCAGAGGACTATGGTCTGTTTAGGAAAATAAAAAAAATACATAACTATCATTAAAGCATAGGTCATTGTAGTTAACTAAAGATGATGCTTAGGAAGAGTAAACTCAGGTCTCCTCACTTCAACCTTCCACTGAGCTGCACAACCCCTGAGTCTGACCACAACCTAGAAATGTTTTCATTCCCCTTGTTTTGTTTCCAATGCAAAAATCAAAATTCTGATACAAACATCTTTTAAAGGCTTTTTCATGTCTACTGGTAAAAATGACTAAGAGCTTATTATTGTTAACTTTACTGACTAGAAAAGCAATCATACTTCAGTAACTGAACAGGTAACTTAAGTGACTCATATCAAAGATTTAAGGTATAGAATTGCTGGGCATGCAGCTGTAAGCATACTAGTGGAAAATCCCAATAAATACTCCTATATAAAGGAGCACTTGAGTGATCACACTGCCACAAGTCAACAAGTTGGTGCTTGTGAACTCAGCTACAGTAAATGGCAGGAATTTATCTTATGAGCTTTACCTAACAACTGAGCAGTCCACGGTCATGCAAGTAGCCTGACACCTTGGTGCAGGCAGTGGCTGGGAACTCCACGCGCTGTCATTAAAGCCACATTCCTTTTGGCACTACTAGGAGTGCTAGATGCAAGTCAGCCGCACACTGGCTGTATACTGTGTACAATGGTTTTGCTCTTTTTTTTTTTTTGACAGAGGGAGAAGAAAAAAAATAAATCAAAGAATAATATATAGCATTTTTCCTAGTCCGGTCTACAAACACAATTAATTATACATAAGCTCAAATTCAGACTTCAGCTTGCCAAATGCATTTAAATCTAATGGACTCAGGAAAAAATTTTAACACGCTTCTCATCTACTTGACTTCTTAGGAAGAGAGCTTTTTATGTTATACCGTTCTAACAGTTTTCTTCTAAGATCATTAGAGAAACTGTGCCACAGCACACAAATATCTTATTAGTCTCTAGAGAATCACCATCCTGTTCAGATAAAAAAGATGAACTTGTTGCTTTGAAGGCATTTCACAGATTCTGCTTATGTCCGTAGGTAAAACGCTATTCATGAGAAACCTAGTGGGATACAAACATATCCAGAGGCCAGGCTCAATTGAGCAAAACACAGATATAGGAAAAGCTTTGCAAAAGTCTTCATGGGATTGTGAAGAAAATGAAGGTTTAAGATCCTCAACCTATCAGGTGCACTGTGAAATTCCTACACAACTTTTAGGGAGGTAGAACAACACTTTCCATTATCTCAGCCTAGTTTGACATTAAAACTTCCTGAGATCTAAACATTTGAAGAGATTTTTAATAATAGTCATGAAAGTAAGATGAAGAAGGAATAAAGAAGAGACTATAAACATACACAAGGTTACATTAAATACTTTATTGGTATTTTGTCCTATGTATGGAGCTTTTCATTTTTTCCTCTTAATTTTACAGTGTTCCTTCCATTTAGTCAAAACATCCTTCCACTACAATGGAGTTAAAAATAACCAGCATGCTCCATATATCACAGAGATAATGTCATAACAGGAACTCCAAAGTCCATAACAAATTAATCTGCTGCTAGAGCCTTCTCAAGCAAGTTCACCTAGCAGTCACTACAGCTTACCCTTGCAACATGACCTCTGTGTTGTCCGAGTTGTTATAAAGACGACATGAAAAAAAAGCATATTTACAATTGCATTAGAAACACAGGGCTAACCAGTATTACCAGCTAAATCCAGACAGTTTCTATTGCTCTTAGCGGGAATTCTATACACTTCAGTGAGGGCATAAAGCAACCCTGTTTACACAGTTACAAATTTAGTAACTAAGCCTGAAAGACTGGCTATTCTGCAAGTGGGCATGAGGCAAAACTTTGTAATATTTAAGCTGCAGAGAATATAGAAAGTATTAAATCTGTCCCATATGTCATTCTGGTTCTTAACACTATCCAACGAAATAGGGGCCCTAGAAGAAAAGTGGTCTTCCATAATCCTACTAACACCCCCAGAGGGAGGGAAGACGGAGCTGGCCGTAGAAGGGAAGCCTGTTGTTAGCAGTCTGCACTTCCACAGTTTCAAAGTCGCTATGGAACTACATCCTTCCTTCCTATTGTACTATACAATTCTGATGCTAGAAATCATGGTGGTTCATAGATGCCATAGGAACTGCCGCTTCATAGAACAATGTTTGTAATAAACTTACCCGAAGCTGAAAATTGATTGTCAAAAAGCTCCGAGAAACCTACATGAAGTGCAAAGTTCTGATGCTTTTATTTTTTCCTTTTTAAATAGTAATTCCTTACCATCAGCTGGTAATGTTTTACTGACAGCAAAAAAAAAAAGCTGCAGAACTTGCAGGTTCCTACATCCTTTCAGCTAGAGTTGACGCACAGTTTGGTACTCAGGGTAAATTACTAAGAATTGGTGCTTTCTCTCTAGGTTGGGTTTGTTGTTTTTTTTTTTTTCTGACCAATACATCTTCTACATTAGTTGTGGTTTTCCATTTAAAACTCTGGTTTCTGAATTGAAGTTATTGCAAAGAGCACAGCTTTCATTTACCCTCTCCCCTTCTTCAGTAACTCTGTATGTGATAGCTGGGTAGAAAAAGTGAAAATAAAACAAAGGATACCAAGAGCTAAATAAGAACTCCAAATGCATCACTGCCTTTTGTCAGTGTCATAGTGTCTGACCTTATACATTTCAAGTTTGGCAATACTGTACATTTGTTTACGATTACCAGATCCTGGAGATCTCCTCCCAGCTGGAAAACACATGTCTCTGTGGGCCCAGAGTTTCACACAAAGCTTTTCCTGCTCAGCAGGCTCTTGGTTTTGCTCACCATTGTACTAGCTATATTATCACCAGCTGTCCTTGCATTCAACTTTCCTGGAATCTGACCTCATTTTCAAAGTTGACTACAGCTCTAGTCGACTTTCCTATCCAAAGTTTTTCAAGCTTGAGAAAGATGAGTAAAGCAGACAACCTTCAATTTGAATCTTTCGAGGAAAAGGAGAAACTCTCCTGACAGTAGCCTAAGAGAGCCCAAACTTGCTTCTTAGAACATTAAGGGGTCAGATGGGAAAGGTCTGCTGTAATGCTCTGCATTAGAGGCAAAAGTAGTACACGATCTGGAAAGGGAGAAGGTACCGCTTTTAAATTGCTACTGTGTTCACCTATGACCACCCTTATAAAGTGGCAGGACCTGCATCTGGCAGAAGGGCAGGAAAAAGCACATCACTTTTATCAGAATCAAGAAAGTTAGACATTACTGTTCCAGAGATGAAAAAATCCTTGATGATATTTAAGAAGAAAAAAGAACCCTTTATGGACTTAACTGTTTTCCAGGTAGAACACGCTAAAGCCTTTGTAATTGTTCAGATATAACAAATTTGGTTAAATACATTTTTGTTAGCATGGTGTTTACAGGAGATCCCTTACTTATCAATGGTGAAAGCCACCATTTTCTAATGTCATACTTGTGCACATAAGCCATCAATCTGACTTATCTGTGTGCAAGAGAGACTAACTTGAATTGAAAATGCATGGCGATTCAAATACCTAGCTTAAGCCTTGCGTGTGTTTTGCTAAGACCTCACTTGAAGATTCAAGCAGAGTATAGGCTTAGATATGAATCTCCCCAACACGATTTCACCATGCAGCACCAAAAGCTGTACCTCAAGAAGGGTACGTTGTTCTAACATGGGAATCTGTGCCCCAACTCCCCCTTCTCCCACCCTGCAAGAGTAATTTTCAGATTCCTTGGTTTCCTATGCTGCTCTCTGTGAGAGCAATTGCCAAGCAGAAAGTAGTAAATTCATTTCAAAACTTCAGCCTCAGGCTTATGCTGCCAATTAATGGCAGTCTCCAGGCTCTGGGCACTGAATAGCTCAGAAAAGACTCCAGTGAAAAAGACGTATGGGAAATTCAAACAGCCAGCAAGACACATGCTGTTTGTATTTGAAGCACTAATGTGATGCATGAGAAGGCTCAAAGAGTAAGCAGAGACTTCATTTACGAAGGGAGCAGATCATTCTGAAAACAAAATAGAAAACACATTTGCCCTTGTGCTAACTGTACATCAGGAAGCTCAACCGAACTCCTTTTTATCAGGAAGGCTTCTTTTTATTCCTACAATGATGTTCAGAAATCAAGATTTGCGAGAGCTCATTTACAGATTGCTAGCAAACCTCAAATCTGCAAAGAAAGATTTTACAGTAAGGTAGAAATTTTGCCAGAGTTGTTTGCAACAATTTACATAGCCTATACTTCAAATACTTCCGTTATTATAAAACTAACTGGAATGAAGTCATTTCTGCAATATTCAGTTTTCTATTAGACACAGAACCCATCTGAATAAGAATTGGTCATTATTAGGTATCTGGAATTATGTCCACTGTCTTCCTTATTCTATGCAGAAGCCTATTTTTCAATTACAGTATTTCAAAAAGCAATTACCCTAGTAAAAGGAGAGACTATTCCTAAAAGGAAGAAGAAAAATAAAAAGTGTGGCAGTAGGGGCATTTCTGGATGTTAAGTAGATTTGGGAAATAATCTGAGCACATTCTGCCTCAGACAAAGTAGCATGAGACAAGAACCTGTTCTTTGTTTTAGTTCTATGACTATAAAGCTCTTGTGCTGCAGCCTGGACCCAGGATTTAAGTCTCCATATATAAGCGATCAATACTAAAGATGACAATCAACAATCCAAACAATGCAATACTTACATTCTTGTGATCAATTGATTCTGCAGCCTTTGTTATTTCATCCAGACACTTTCCAATGATAGGGATCACTTGGCGGTCAACCTCTGCAAAAGTCTTCATGGATTCACCTATCCTCACAATTCTTCTCTCCTCCATCTCTTGTATTTTCTAAGACATTACATTTCATTCAGACCAAATATCAAGATTAACTTCACAGTTTCAACCAATTTTTCTCCCCAGCATACAGCATCTGCTTTAAAATTTATGGTTTAAATATATTTTTTAGGAACAGACAAACTAGAACAGCTGTTCTCATGAAGGCACCAAGTGATACTGTTCCCTCAAACATCAAAATGCCATTCTAAAATTAATCTCTGTTACTAGTACTGGGAATTTTTCAATTAACTTTTTATGTTAAAAAATGCTGATTTGTCAAAACACCAGCTTTAGACTTTTGTAAGGATGGGTCCTCAGGCTTTTAAGAGAATTTCTGCAACAATAAATTATTTCATTTTCTGTGCATGTTCTGAAAGATCTTATTTTCATTCCACTGCAGAATCCAAGCAAACAAAAATCTTGATGTCCCCCTTCTCCTTTTCCCTGGAAGGTAATTTTTGGTTTACAGGCAGTCCTATACATCATGTATTCTTCACACCAGGGATTCTCAACACATGTTCCCTGTTGCTCAATGGATTCAGTGCCACAATCTCCGGCATCTATTCCACGGACCTCTCGTTTACAACTGAGGGAAACTGGATGTGGCATAATGCTATTATGACAGATTATAACAGGATACAGAGGACATGAACAAGAACTGCCTGTTTCACATTAGACTGCAGGAATCTTACGGAGCATTGTCAACTTAAAAATCCCCATTGCCTTGACTGATCCACAAACAACATAAGTTATTTACAAAACAACTTGTTATTTCAATATCTAAGAGAAAGCACTAGAGCTTACTGGTGCACTGGTAGTGAAAAGGGTATTTCTGCAGTACTTCAAGCATGCTCACCTATGAATCAGAGCACTTAACACTAGATCTGATAAATACAAATATATTGAAAGAATTTTATAACTGATGCCATAATTTATCCCAAGACACTGGTTTGAAATACCATGAAGCAAAAGAGCTGTCCATTTAGCTAAGAAGTTTCAGCTACGGATAAGAAAATGCCTATTTGCTACTCAAATATCAGTTACTTCTCATCAGATGATAAGATAATGTCATCATGTGACATTTTCTCCCTTAAAGAGGTTGTATTTTCCACTTCTGATGCTTATGACCCATTACAATGGAACAGTCATTTAGAACTTCTCTTCTACTACATTAATCTCTTCGTTCAGTCAAGCACAAACTCAGATCTTCAGTCAGTATAATCTGATGGCTTTTTTGTTCTCTCTTTACAGTCTTTCTTTAGGCACCCTAAGACATAATCAGCAGGCTTGCTTAAACCCTTTGACATTCACTACTACAGAATTATTGTGATTTAAATTTAAACATCTGTGAAGTCTGATTTGAAAACAGGTTACAAAGGGCTGTGAGGCTTTACAGATGTAATGATGCCCAGCTGACTCCTGCCCCAACGATGCAAATAATGGTCTCATTCCCCAGCTGCATGGACACAAGAGTTTAACAGAGCAAGATTGTGAGGATTCCAAAGACTATCATAATCCATCATGCCAATTCAATGTCACCTTCCTCATATATATTATTGATCACTTGATATCTAGTCTAAGAGAAAGGGACAATTTATCCTACCAAGCTCTCCATCTCTTGTGTTGGCAGACTGCATACAAAATTTGCTAACAGCGACAAAAGTCACCAAAAAGTAAAAGACAGGGTCATAGAATTGAGGCGATGTGCAATACGCCCCTCTGTTCTTACCACAAGATTATGAGCTACTCTAGATCAGTGCCAGTGACCCTTACCTGGAAGATGTTTGGTATGTGTGTATAGTAATGATCATGTTGCTCACTGTTGAACTTCTGTAGAGTGGAAGAGTATTCCGCTTTGCTGTCTTCTGCCATTTGATGTCGCAGCTGGGCTTGCTGTCTTGCCTAAAGAAATGCCAAAAGAAATTTATAATTTATACTACATGGAAAGAAATTGCATTGTGTTACTCCTCATCTTACTATCCTTACCAGTAGGCAGCACAGGAACATTAGCATATGGGTCTCTGAACACTTCAGCTTTTGGTTTACTCCTATTTTGTGAAACAGTTCATCTACGTCAAGCACAAGCCTGCAGTGTGCATGCTGCTACTGTTCTTTTCTTGTGTTACAACATGCTATTTCCATGAACCATTTTGCATTCCATGAACAACCTCTGTTCATACTGCATGTAAAATGCTGGAACAAGTTTGCCCCTCTACTAGCCCACTTAACGTGCATGCAAGTTTTCCGTACGCTTGTGGACACTCTTCTTGCTCCACCATAGGCCTTGCTGGATGGCACCTGCTTTTCTCTAATGAACTACTTACCTGCTGGCTAGCAGTATTTTTTGGGGAAAGGGAAACGACAAAAAAACCCAAAACGGTTTTGTCTCATTTCACATGCCTTAGCCAACATAGTCATGACAAAACATCTTAACTCGTGCTCCCACTGTGCTCTCTGCAAAGTCCTTTATATACACCTCCTTGAATAGCGCTGGCATGAAGTGCACAAGGAAAGAGGAGCCTGAGTAGCAGCTGAGACACGACTGCCTTCCTATTTTTACCCACACAGATGATTTGCTTTGCTATGCAGCATAGCGGAGCACTGGGCAATTAAGCTTTAGAACTATCTGTCCCTGAGTGACCCTTTCATATTTTCCGATTCCTCCCCTCACAATTCTGCTTCCCAAGGCCTTCTGTTATCTGTTCCACTGCCCAATATTATTCCCTTACTGTCTATCCCAGCTGTTTATTTTAGTTGCCTTTTCCTTCCTTGCTGTTGGCCCTCACACAGCAGCTCTTCCTTCTCTTCCCTTCCTCCCCAGCTCCCTACACCCATATACCTTTGCTCCCTGTCCTGCGTGCACTTGTTGAAGCTCCCTCTCTCCCATTCTGCATTCACCCGGCCGCAGCTCTGCTGCTCACCCTGCTCCCGTGCAGCCCCATTCCACCTTGCCCGCTCCCAGCGGAGCCTGCTCCGCGGCTGTGGACCAAATGCTTGCTCCAGTGAGAGCTCTGCCATTGAGCGGAGTAAGCCAGGATTTGGCTTTGTAACTCTAAACTATTCTGAGTTTGCACTCATTTTTCAGGTACTCACGGAGCCTCCTAGCCCTCCGCTGCCTACCTAGCCCTGGAACAGTGCTGTGAGTGTCCAGAAAGTATTATGTTCCAATCACTCCCTCAATTTCAGAATAATCCCTTTAAGGAAGGAGAAAGACTGCTTTAAAAATTATTTAAAGGATTTTTGGGTGTTTCAGGGAAAACAGCACAACAATTAATTTTAGCATATTCTATGTGGGCTCCCATTAAAAACAGTTCACAACGGGGTTATTCTTTGAACTGTTCCAAGCAGACAATAGTTTCCTGACAATAAATCCATGAAATACCAAATCATGGAATGTTTTAGTAATCATAACTGGAAGGTAACAAATTCTGCCAGAAGGTTTCAAATCTCAATTTGCAAAGAAATAGGCTTCCCTCCCATTTGTCCAGCTCGCACATCTCACCTAATAATTTATTTCATCTCAATTCAGTTACTCCTTTTGCAAGCACAATCAATTGTAGGAATTTCCTAGATTCCCTTCACATTCTTTTTACAAAAATAATTCAAGCACAATGAGAAAATGCTGGGCACTGAGTGCATAATAGGAGATGAAACAGTAGCATCAAATAGAAAAGGCTGCAACTATAACCAAATAAATAAATCCAATTAAAAAAAAAAAATACAGACTTTCAACTTTGCTTGTTCCCCAGGAGTTTTAACTGTCCACTAACTCCTGTAAAGGATGCATTTATAACTTCAGAAAACTCACCTGCTGCAGTGAAATTCCAAGAAGATTATCAATCATTTTTTCTGCCTAAGTGCTGTATAGCTTATTAACCTTTATTATCCACACACTCATATATAGCTACATTAAATATGAGTGGAAAACAATATAGCCTTGTACTACAAACACAAATTTACCAGCAAAACAAAGTCAGCCATGGAAGGGCTGACAGCTGTAAGGGAACATACACTTGTCTCCCAACCCCTTCCTCAAGTCCCAGCTGCTACAGATCAATACCCATTTGTGAGGCCCATTCTCTTCATCTACCTAAGAGCAACCCATTGTTTGAGCTGACTTCTACAACACCCCAGTCCACTCATACAGCTGTGTCTTTTTTTTTTTTTTTTTAATAGTGCAACTCAGGAATTTGTTCCTTGACTCTATTGTTGAGGCAGAAAAAACAAGAAATCCATTATTACACATTTCCAGGCAGATCCAGCAAACATTAAGCCATCAGAGTTCACCTTCATAAGCGAGCTCATTGGTCAGATAGGAGTAAAGTAACTCTGAGCTAAATGTATACAGAAGTAGACACTCAGTTTCCAAAACTATCTTAACTGGCCCCAAATAAGAGGCGGCAGCAGATGAGTAAGTAAAATTGGGTAAATTCCAAAACCAAGATTTTTATATCAGAGTCTCAGTGATGTTTTGTTTCTCCTGGCCATTTAATGCATTTGGCAAGCTTCAAACAGTTTAAATATTTTTCCAATGAGGTATTTGGATCTTAAAATAAAAATAGAAAAAAGTCTAGAATTTTTTTACTACTTCATTTGAGTATGTCACTTACTTTAACATCATCACTTCTAGTATTAACAGAATTATATTTTATAGCTAGGTTTCTGCACTCTGCTGAAGCACAGAATGATAAAAATGAGCTGATGACATTAAGTTTCACATTCAGAGCAATGGATGCAGTGGCCCGGAGCTGTACAGAGTCACCGCAGCTATTTCAGGAGTTATGTATAGTTGAGCTTTACAGAAAATAAATTTTTGCCTTCTTTACTGCTCACTTGTGCATGCAAACAGCTTCAGAGAAGGTATTTTTTTGGGCTTCTTAGAGTTAATGTTAAAAAATTTGCTCTGAACAGTATTTTCACAAGGAAAGGCTTTGGAATAATTGGTCTCTAGAAAACCAGACTATGACTTCAGATATAAGAGGATGATACTGTGATGCAGCTTTCAGTCAACATACTCCCTCCTTTAACTGGGCAGGGATGACTGAGCAAGAGCTCACGTTTCCAGCACCACATGTGAAACCACGATCCAGATCTACAGACTGCCAGGTTACTGTAAGTGATGTCAAGGCTCGGTACTCATAATGCAACAAAAAAATCCCATCCCCTTTTGAAAGGAAGAAAGAATGAGGTCACCTTTCAGCATCATGAAAAAGCAGAAAAGGGTATATACATTTGAGGGATTCGTGGGGAGAAGAACAAAATCAGTTTTCTTTCAAATGCGTGCTTCTGCACACGTTTGCAAAAGAGACACAGATTTTGCACGCTCCCCACCCCCGCCCAAACTTGTCTTTGTAACATCTTTTTGTCCCCAAATAAACATGCACAGCATATATACATATTGCCTCCTCTCCAAAGTCTGTTTTTGTTAAGGCAGTTCTTCTCTGAACTTATATGACAGCAACAAAACCAAAAGGTCACATATGCCAATGCATGTGTCATCAAGAAAAGCACTCCCAAGAATGAACGACAGCCCAGTATCTGCAGCACCATTAACCTTGCAACAAGCATATAGGTAAACTTCAGGTGTCCACTGCCATAGCGATCAGATTTAAACACAATCACACCAGAGGAGTGTTTTCTATAACTAACTCTGGAAGAAAACCCTAGGTAAAGGAAGTATAGCTCTGATATACTGAACTAGTTAAAAGCACACTAGCAGCAGGTAAGGCTTATTATGTATGACCTCTTCTCTCACAGAACCTATACAGAATTTCCATCAAACATAATCAAACCCAATCTTTTTTCCTTCCTTTAGACAGCCTTGCTAGATGATGGTGGAGAATGCAGGGCAGTAGCTAACTGCAGGGCAGTAATAACTTTTAAAATGTTGATTTTTAAAAAAATCAGTAGAACTGAGGCTGTCTTCAGTGCTTTTAAAAAAAAAAAAAAAAAAAATCAGGCCTCAACAGCACTTACCTTATGTGAAACACTAAACTCATCAGCCATATGAACTGGCAACATGCACTACAGCTTCTATCTCTTCTACAAGGTAGCAGGAAAAAAACAAACATTATTCTCTCAAGATTATTTTAACCACATTTCCTGCAGATTTTCTACCTAACCACTGAGTTGCAAAAACTAGACTTTCCAACAGTATCAGAAGTTAGTTCCAGATGTTCAAATGACTCCACCAGGAGTCCAGAGATGGCAGGTTTGAGCTAAGTGACAGATGCCAGGGTGGGACATTGATGCTCTAAAATTTTTCACGACTGAAGTACTTGCGGAAGTATTTCCTTCGCCTTTAAAATAAGAAATTAGAAGAAAGGAAACCCTGCAACCCTTTTACTCTGAAGTAACCCATGTTAGGGAGATATATTTAGTCTGAACCTACTCGTCACCTGCTTGAAAAATGCTGCAGTTTAGCAATATGATGCAACTCAAGTAGTCACTGCATATCAGAATGAGACAAAACAATTGCAGACAAAGAAAGTTATCCATAGTCCTTGCAAACATGGAGTACTAGTAAAGCTTTATATACTGATCTGAAATCAATCCTAGTACTTTATGCCTTTGACTGGCAGTCAGAAAAGGAAAATTTAACAGAGAAAGGGGATACAGACATCTTTATGATGGGCTCTGTTGATCCTGAAGGTTTGAGAAAATGTTAGTAAGCTGCTATGCATTACATGCTGCCTCTTAGGGAATTCAAAAAATAAATTCTTGTATAGTGTTACTTACATACACCTTCTATACACCTTCTCCCCCCCAAATCCAGTTCGATATGAAAGGCAACTGGTGATTAAGTGCAGGAGAAATTTTTAAAAAACAAGTACACTTTCTGCCATTTTCGTCTCCAATACAGAAAAGAATGAAGGATATTTTGCTGAGAACAATTTTCTAAGACACATTCCAGAAACAGCAAGAGGGTCAATAGACACACTGTCTTCTGGGTTTACACAGACAAAAAATGCAGCTCCTCAAGGCTGTTATGGTGGGAGTGATATGAATAACTGAAAAGGGCAGAAAAAAGCTTTGGCTGCTATTCAGCTGATCCACACTAAGTGGAACAGTTCAACTTCTCAGCAGTCACTCTTGTCCAGAATGGCAGAGTTTCCAGTCAAAACTTTGGTGTAGCTTTCTTTCTTCTTTCTTTTCTCCCATTCCCCCCCCGCCTTTTTTTCTAAACCCAGACAGCATGTGAGATGCATCACTGCCAGGCCACTGCCTGCCAAAATAGATCCGTCTTTGGTAAATCCAAGATCAGGCTAAAATACAAACACAAAAAATCACCCCTGCCCCCCCTCAACTACCCAATCCCTTCGAAATAACTTAATGATAAAGGCAGACTCAGAAACACTTCACCAATTTCAGGAATGCTTTCAATTGCTCACAGATTTTTCAGCTGCAGGCTCTGGTCCTCCCTCCACAGACAACCTCACACAGCCACGCTCTGTTATGAGCGGGCACCATCACGAACAGCAGCGGGGCGCCTCTTGGTAGCAGCAACACTGGCAGCGTTTGCAGAATCATTAATAACAGTGGGAATTCTGCCATGGACTTCAAAACAGGGCCAGATTTCAGGCTTTGATTTACATAGCCTCCACATCAAGCTCCATTGTTTACTATTTTACAATAACCAGTTTGGTCTCTCTGAACTGGCAGGCAGAAAAAGGTTTTGGAATTTGTTTTCCTGAAAGCAAGAAGGTAGAATGGGGGGTGCAAAATAACAGACGGGGGTGGGGGGGTGGGGGGAAGAGAAGAGAAAAATCCTTACTTTTAATATTAGAAGAGGTGGGGGAAAAAATCTGAGAATCTGTGGATCCCTGAAATCCTTTGGCTGAATATAATATACAAACCACTGACAGGGGATGGAAAAATCTTCATCACCAGATCTCAGGAGTTATCTGGTGCAGTCGCATTACACATAATTCTGCCAGACTAGAGAAGTGCACACTAACAAGAGATACACTAAAGTAACAAAACGCCACTGAAGCTCTAACAAGAAAGACAGACCAAATTAATGGAGCTGGGACCGTAACACAGGAAGCACGCTGCATGAGGCTCTAGCACAGTTCTTTAATTGCTCTGGTTACATCTGCACTACCAGTAAAAATAATAATAATCATATAGCAACAACAACTTGCCTAACTGTGTCAGTCCTATACTCATACGACCAGTCCTGCAGCATGACTAAAGGCACAGTTGCTTGCTGATAAATGGAGTCCGACAGCTAGAGGTTACTTGAAATTTTACTTAAGTGAATGAGCCCAAGACTTCGGTTGCCTGGCTTTAGACTTCAGTTCTGCTGCAGACTGCCTTGCACAAATTTGAGTGCTGTATTTCCCAGTTATAAAACAAGTGTATAACTTTTTCTTTTCTATCGCTTCCAATCAATCACCTCAATTCAGTCTGAAAAGCTTTCAGAGCAGTCTAAACGTTGTGTAAAAGGACCATTACAGAAGAATTAAGAACAGCAGCAAGCGCCACCGTGACATGTGCCAGAGAAGCACCTCTCAGCACACTGCTCCAAGGCCCTAGTGAAATAACTGTGCCTTGAATCCAAACGTTTGCCTACTTGCACTGCCATTCTTGTGTCACAAATACTAAATATCGAAACTTTCTGGGTGACCAAACTGTAAATCCCTGCTAACATCCAGTAGCTTGCCACACAGCTCAGAAAAACACAGTTCCACGAAGATACCTAACAAAAGTTCATTACAAAAGAACGTGTTCGCAGTGGGTGGAAGGCTATGTGGACTTGAGGGAGGAGGTAACAAGGAAAGATATATTCAGAGCAGTGGCCAACAATGTTTAAATTATTTCTGGAGATCTGTTTAGTTGTACTAATATAAGCAATTAAATTCTGCGGTGTATAAATGTAAGTATTGAATATAAATAATGGAAATTATTTCAGGACTGTATAATAGATTGCTTAGCTCATACTTTGAATACTGGGCACAGTTCTAGTCATCTGTCTCCAAGAAAGAATTTACAAGCACAGCCAGTGCAGAATGGATAGTCAGGGTTGAAGAAAGTTACCAGTATGAATTGCTAGCCTTAAAACCCAACTTTATGGGTACAATACATTCCCTTAAACTGAACTACTTAAAAATACGCTAAATTCTGAGGTCTCTGCTTTATTTCCCCTTAGTTCTTAAACAGGTGAAGATATCTGTTGTAATATTTTGACAGAATAAGAATGACTATAAACAAGCTTTCCAACTGCATAGCATAAATTAATTGCTTTGCATTAGCTAAGAACGCTGCTTATTTTACACTTCTGATTCAAATTGCAGTTGATCCTTAATTCAGAAGTTGCTCTTAAGCCTCCCCTTCACACCCCCTTTCCCTCCCTAACTTGTTTGCTCCTTTAGCAATCTACCTCCCAATAGACTTGTATTGTTACGAAACTCAGTCAAATTGCTATGTAGAGCATTACTGCAGAGCAGTACTGCCAAAAGGAAATATAAGTTCAGATGGATTTCCTTATCTTACACTAAAACTGACTGGTGCTTCTGTTCATTCTTCATTCAAACACCAAACACCGTGTATGCATGGGATACATACGGATATTTATTACGTTTTCCAGCCACTCCTGCCATAGTCATTAACTCTTTATTGACTAGAAATCAAAACTCCTAAATTAGTCATGATTCCAAAAGGGAAACAGCTGCTATATACAGACAGCAGGTTGTAAACAAGGCTTACTCTTCCAGAAATGCAAATGACCGTCCTGAGGGACTCCCTACATTCACACTCTACATCATCCATTAGGAAGGAAGCAGTTCAGGAAGGAGACTGAGGTCTGCATAACGCAGAGAAATAACATTAATGTGAATCTAATGGCCTTAAATCACATCACCAAGAAAAGACCGCGCTTGAATTGATGGGAAATTTGACCCACATCACAAGCAAAGTCAGAGAAGGGTTTAGCCAGCTCCATCTGTGGAGCAAAAGAAAAGCAGCTGCCTAATCAAAGTATGTAAAACTCACCACCACACAGAGAACACGGGAAAATCTTATGCAATATGTAACTCTCAAGCAAGAGGTCAGGCCCTCTTGCACTTACACACCTTGCCTGCATATTTCACTGAGACATTGCTGCTGCGCTTTTATAAATTCACAGCAGAGTACAGGAAAAGCAAAGCCTCTGGAACTATTCACTACATTAAGTATTTGCCATGTTAAATGACACAAACATTGTAGCACTTGTCCACCTTCTAACATTACCTTTGCACGGCACTACGTTTTCCAAAATGCTCAGAAGTTCATTATGCCAGAAAGTGCCTCAAGGTGGGTAGGAGGGGATACAAGAAGCCACAGGGCAGATGACTCAGGATCTCCTGAAAAATTAGGCCCATTAAGTAGTTATGGTCTGCAGAAGGCAGGCACCCACAATCTCGGGTTATGCTGCAGAGTTTACTGCTGACAATCTTAATTGACTAAAACCTCAGTGACGCACGATGCAACAACACAGCACTGAGCTGGAGATGTTCCTCTATGGTTTGCCCGTGGGGTTTCAGTGCACGCTGCATCCAGCTCCGTTTTGATTTGACTGCTGTTCGGACAAAGCATGCTGTAAACGGTGTATGCAGGATAGTCCTGAAACACAGATCAGAGATTTCTCCAGAGCCCAAGTAAAAATAGCTTAGTGCATCCTTCATTGTAAGGATGTGCAAATTCTTAATGAAGAGATTTGCGTCCCGCAGCGCAGCAGCCTACAGGCTGCAAAAGCAGTTTACCACTTGACAGCATAACTGCGTTTGCACAGGCAGGAAGATAAGCTTATTCCAAAAATCCTTCTAAGTAGCAGTATTTCTACATCTATGTTCAGTAAGGCACTGCCATGATTCAGCTCATGACTACCCAAGGCAATGTAAGTGGACATGTCTTCTATGGCTGAAGAGGGAGATAACAGACTCTTTACATTGCATTGAAATGGATGGTGAGCACCCGGGGAACATGGCATAAGAAAAGAGAAGAGAAAATGAATCTTCAAGCGTGAAACGTTAGTATGTCTCTGTAGTTACATTTACCGACTAGAAAATTAATGTCATGGTGATATTGTATTATGAGGTTTTATGCCTTTATGCAAATCTTAAGCTATTCTGGGACTCCAAAAATCTTCAGTACGGCAGACATAACCTGATCTGAAAGTCACAGAGCATTGTGGAAAGCTCCTAGAGATTTCAGTAAACTTGAGATTACTTCTATTTCCCTCAGTTTCTCCACTTCCAAAGCAAAACAAAAACAAACAAAAAAAAGGCCAATACATCTAAAACTCATAAGTATCTCAGAGTCAGCACAGGAATAGAACCATCAACTTTTTCATTTGTTCTTGGATATGACATAGGATTAGGCAGAGAAGAGAGGAAGGAATGGAATGATAATTCTGTAATGATACTTTTGGATATAAGTTTGGATAATTTTGGAGTAATTTTGATTTCAAACTGACAGCTGACTTGCAACAAGCTCAAGCAGCTGAAAGCACGTAAGAAAGCAAATTCAGTAGGAAAATGCCACTGCCCCAGGAAAGATGTCTCAATATCACAGGATACAAGTAAAATCTTAATACAAGCTTGTCCTTTCTGGGTGCAGGTTGAAGACTAAGGATGAGTCAGTCAAAAACCCACAGCAAAACAAAATACCCACCCCATGTTTTTAGCCATGTCAGAAGCTTCTTGACTTCTGAGAGTTAAGGTCAAATTTGCACTTTATGTCTTTCTAAATCTACTACTACTAAACTACTTTCTAAATCCACAACACATTTACATTAATCTCAAAACCACTCAAGGTGGAACCCTCCTAATGTTACAGAAACAAAAATCAGAACAAGGTGATGAGCCCCAACTTCAGGACAGCAGTTCTGGGAACTCACGCACAACTCATTTTTTACCGCTCAAAGCTGAAGTAGTTTTCTGGCAAAATTATTACCCAGGACGCCAACGTACGACCGTGCCACTCTTCAGCAAAGGGACTGATCCTGCCTGACACAGAGTACCTCAAACCACTGTCCTCCCCCTCAACTGCTGTGCAAATCAAGAGGCAAAGCATTCACCCCTTCCCGTGGCTGGCCTCAGCCACTTCCTCTTTAAAAACAGATTCTGAAAAGTCTATGTTGAAAATAAACCTTTAGAAAAGCCAGCTGATTTTTTTTTTTTTGAATTGCAAGAAGCCTGCAAAGGCACCACTGGGTACATTATCTCATAAAGATGTCAGCTTTTTAGTGATTGCAGCTCTAAAGAGAAGGAACAAACAATAGAGCGCTTCCTTATATGTACACCGGCTCTGCGCTGGTGACAGAGACCATTTCCCCAAATGGTCAAAAAACTGAAGCAGCTCCACTCTGGTTTTTGAAAGAGAACTGCTTTAAAGCACACATCCCACTGCGATCCAAATGAAGCTGAAGCTTACAGTCATACCTACAAGGCTGCCCGGTGTTAGCATCAGCATGTTGCACCGTTTACTTGGTTTATAAGGATATTTTCACAGTACAGCTTTCTGCAACACAGTAAGCCTCCTACCCTGACTTCGCTAAACCAAACTGACAAAACCTTTGTGCCAAACTGCACTTGTGTTGACAAACATCTCTCTGCAAATGTCGGCTGCTGGTAATTTAGAGGCTCAGTGCAAACACAGGAAGGGAGCTCAGGGGCCCTAATCCACTCTCCTTTGATTCCTGCATAAAGACCGTGACCATTGCAGACTGAACATAGCCTTTTGCTCCATGTTCCTACCACCAAAAAAGGAGACGGGAGGAAACAAAGCTAAACACCCTGCTCTCTCCGAGATAAAGCTACCAGACTGGCTGGCTGCAAAGATGATCACAGAATCATAGAATAGTTTGGGTGGGAAGGGACCTTTAAAGGTCATCTAGTCCAATCCCCCTGCCATGGGCAGGGACATCTTCAACTAGATCAGGTTGCTCAGAGCCCTGTCCAACCTGACCTTGAACGCTTCCAGGGATGGGGCATCTACCCCCTCTCTGGGCAACCTGTGCCAGTGTTTCACCACCCCCATTGTAAAAAATTTCTTCCTTATATCTAGTCTGAATCTACCCTCTTTTAGTTTAAAACCATTCCCCCTTGTCCTATTGCAACAGGCCTTGCTCAGAAGTTTGTCCCCATCTTTCTTATAAGCCCCCTTTAAGTACTGAAAGGCCGCAATAAGGTCTCCTCGGAGCCTTCTCTTCTCCAGGCTCAAAAACCCCAAGTCTCTCAGCCTTTCCTCATAGGAGAGGCGTTCCATCCCCCTGATCGTTTTTGTGGCCTCCTCTGGACCCGCTCCAACAGGTCCATGTCTTTCTCGTGCTGAGGACCCCAGAGCTGGACGCAACACTGCAGGTGGGGTCTCACCAGAGCAGAGCAGAGGGGCAGAATCACCTCCCTCGACCTGCTGGCCACGCTGCTTTGGATGCAGCCTAGGATACAGTTGGCCTTCTGGGCTGCGAGCGCACATTGCCGGCTCATGTCCAGCTTTTCATCCACCAGTACCCTCAAGTCCTTCTCCGC
>NW_009186908.1:29539-39509 GCF_000690835.1 Fulmarus glacialis | reverse complement strand
GCCTTGTTGAACCTCATGAGGTTCACATGGGCCCACTTCTCGAGGTTGTCCAGGTCCCTCTGGATGGCACCCCGTCCCTCAGGCGTGTCGACCGCACCACTCAGCTTGGTGTCACCTGCAAACTCGCTGAGAGTGCACTCGATCCCACTGTCCGTGTCATTGATGAAGATATTGAATAGTACCACATCAAGCCCATACTGGCCACAGAAGTTGCACAGAAGGCATGTGCCCTCTGCATATCAAAGCTGAGCTGGTCCTACAGGAGTTTGGACCTAGGTGCAAGATACCCGTACTGCACATCCAGCCCTGCTCTAAGCACACACCTGAGACCCTTCACAAAACAGTCCTGGAGAAATAAGGAGGAAAGTAATTCTTAATTTGCTCCCCTGCCACTATTCTGGTTACTTAATCCTAGCAAACTGTAATACCAAGAGTTATCCCTTAGGCAAGGCCATGTTAAGTGCTGGTAGCTGGCAGCTCTGTTACAGAATTTCCTGCTGCAGTTATCAAAGGCTACAATGACTGAGAGATGCGAGCATTTCAGAGCCTCATACAGCTTAGCATTAGGGAATTGCAGCTACATATTCTTTTGATTGCATGTGTCATTGCGATCACTGCAGAACTTTAATTCCATTACTTTATTATGCATGATGCAAAAAATAGCTCTAGTGTCTGCTCGTATTTGCAGGTACAAGCTAAAGTAGCCAAGGTGTCAATCTCAAGCCAAAGAAATGAGGGCAACCGATCCAATTGCTTGAAGAGCACCTTGTTCCGCCTAAGTGAATAGCATTGGCTCTGAACACAGCCAGATTGTCTGCTTTCCTGGCCAGACAGACTTTTGGGAGCTTTTGGGAGCAGGAGTGCAGCAGCCAAGCCATAAGGGGCAAGAGAAATCAGAACCGCTGCAATAGAAAGAGGAGGTAAAAGTCATCATACTGCTTCATTTGAAGCTGAGCAGTTTCTGCATCTCCTTGGAGCGAATCGGCGAGAGCGGCCCCCAACAGCAGCACTTGGTTAAACAATATCCTATTTTCCACTTGGGAATTATGTAAGAGCAGTCCCAGTCACACGGGCAGAGTGAAGCAAAGAAAGGCCATTATTCACAGCCTGACATGGATGAACCCAGTTTAACACATGCACTTGGAAAACACTGTTCTCTCTGTTCAGTAATATTATTTCACATTCCACTCGTTTTGATAACCTCTTCCTTGTCCATCTACCCCGCTGACTGACTGGAAAGTCGACTAATGCCTTCTCCTGAGATTAGCCAACACAAATAACTGCAACAGATTTTTTTCTTTTTTTCTTTCAAGATACCACTGAGCCTCATTTTGCAATAAATAATTTACAAGTACATACAATAAAAAGCTAGAGAAATTTAGAAGGGAAGCCCCCCTACTTCACTTTACAGGGAAACAGCACCAGGGTAGGGATTGCTTCCCAGAATTTACCTAACGCTTTCAGGTTGATATTCTACCAACATGCAGCCTTTCACTCTGACCAGAAAACACCAGCCTTAGAAAGAGATGCAGAAGGAAGGAGTTTCAGCCCTCTGTTTCAAATAGGAAGTCAAGTCTCTGTATCCCTTTGACATGGCCTCAGCTTTGAAAAAAAATCTAGGGCACGCCCTAATTTTATCTATGAAAAAAAATATATTCTAAAAATCACTTTATACAGATAAAGCAGAGATGATCATCCTCTGTCAGAAAAACCCACATGTGGCATTACATCTTTAACAATCCTGTACATGCATTCATCTGAAGTTCCCTGGCAAATCCAGAAGGCAACAAAGGATCAAATCTGCATGGTGAATTTACAACTAATAGCCAAGCAAATTAAAAGATCACAGAGGTATTTTTTCCTTTGATATGCAATAGCACTTTGGGGAAATTTTTGAGCTTCTTTTCCATTTACTGTCCTCATTTCTAATAAGCGTCCTTGATGCTATCTGCTACACAACCTTCATGATGCTCAGTATACTAGAAACATCTTAATATCCCACAGATGTAAAGAAAAATTTTTATTTGATAGCTTCCCAGGATTGTATTAACTGAGAATAGAATGAAGCAGACCTCTTGAGGAACAAAAGCTACATTTTACAAGCGCTATCTTGGACTAGGAAAGACTCCTTACCTATAATTCAGTTTCCTTTCCTGTCCCTGCAACAAAATGTTCAGTATAACTTTAAGCTTCAGCTTTTTTTATTTTCCCCATTGCTTCTTTTTATTGCCCCTTTTTTTGTTAAGGAAACAAATCTTTTCAAATGTTCTGGCTACTTTCTACCTATACAAATCAGACTCAAGGAAGACAAAACTGCACTTACACATTGTAATATGGTGTTTCTGATCTACATTATTGCATCTTCTGAGCAGATGTGTAACACCAAAAAGAGAAGCAATTTAAACATGCTTTCTCCCTCTCCATTGCTTCCTTAAGTTACAGGTACATCACTGGACTTGGACATTTAAACTTCAAGCATCCTTCTGCACATCCAATTTTGAATCAAACTAAAGAGAGAAAGTATTTCAAGACAGATATGCTGAAAGAGAAATGTATGTTTAAAATTCAGCATAGGTTCAAAAGCTTCACTGAATGGGGATCAATATATAAAACCCACAAATGACTCTGCAACCAGACAGCAACTGAGAAATAAAAATAAAAGCTATGTGCCATCTGTAACAAGCATGGGTTCCAGGATTCTATGATACTATGAAAAGCTGTCCTGCTGTAAACCTAGGGACATGAACAACAACCCTGCTAATACTTCATTGCAACCAATGACATCGGGACATCTTTGAAGTGTTGCTCAAAAGGCAGGAAGTTTAGTTCTATGTAGATCACAGAGCAACCAACAATGTGTGGTAACTACAAGCACCCCTCAGGGAGCCCTCACAAGCTTGACTGTCACAGAATCTGGGGTGTTATTTAAAAATGATTTTGCATAAGCTCATTTAGAGCCATGTCAGCTATGTTAAACTCAGGTATCACCTTACTGAAGAAATCTAACTGTATCTGTTTAGAATTTTTATGCAAATATAGGTCTCTGCAGAGATCTCCCTATTTTTAATTAACCTACGGACTGACTTAAGTGAGGCATTAAGCCTCAGAAGGTTTATCCTACGAGCAGGATTAAGGAACTAAACCTATCACATCCATGTTTACAAACAGTCTCTCCACCCTCTGGCTTACCTTTTCAACATCTGCTTTTGTAACATTGATGTCAGCATCCATTTTCTCAAAATACTGCTGTGCTCGATCAGCTTCTTTGCAATCACGTTCAAACCGCCTTTTACTCTGAAAAGGAAAAATAGAAGCCTTCATTATGGGAAAGAAACATGATATCAAATCATGTACCTAAAATCAGTACCTGCCCCTAAAGTCATCTGCTGTAACAACTGTCAGATTTTAGGACTCGCTTGCTTACACTGGAATACATTTCCGTATTAAAAAACTTCAAAAAGCAAAGTTACCAGAAACACATTTTTTGTTCCGTTCTTCAGGCTGCTTGATTCTACCAATATCACTTATTTTTCCCTGTTAGCATCTCTTCTGCTCTTGTACACCAAATCACTCCCTTCCAACACTTAACTCACTTTTATAATGCACAACAAGGGAGTTACTAAGACTCATGCATTTGCAAGTAGGACTTTTGGTTACTGATGTCCCCTTTCTTCATCCTCTCCTCTACTTACAGTCTCACTTCTCATTCATCACACGAACAACAATTCCGATGTATTTACTTTTGAGAAACAGCACCTTACTCAAGAGATGGTCCCATTCAATTTATTCACGCAGTATGAAGCTATTCAGCTTACAGTGGAATATCCGAATAAGACCCTTAGGGACTCTGCATTTCCAGCGACGCCTAGCACACTTTTCAAGTCATATCAAATGAAATACTACTCATGATAGACACAGATCCCACAGAAAGCCAAATGTACTATTAAAAGAGACTTTTTCATATCTACCAGTGTATTTAAGACAGTGGAGTTTTAAAAATCCCATTTCTACAGTTTTTATACATACACGCTTCTTTTTCCAAATATAATGTTTGGAACCATCTCTATGAAAACAGTATAAAAGTGACTTAAATGTCACATCTGAGGAAGTTTCCACTTACTGCTTCAAGTTGTTTCCAGCAAGTTTCAATATGTTGTTGTGCCTTTCTGCCATCGTGGAAATGCTGTTTAGAATAAGAAGAGAGAAAAAGAAAACATTTTGAACAACAAAAGAACAAACAGTCAATTATGCTCAATGAGTTCCAGAAAAAAAAACCCAGAAATTATTCTGACAGCTGTGTTCTGCAACACTGGTAAATTGAGCAGGTGTATGATGACTATCTAATGTCTCAGCAGGCTGCAGATGTATATTAGCATCAATTATAGTGGTTAGTTAGACTAAGGCTAATTAATCCCTTTAGCAATTCTACCTTGTATTGTTCACTGCATCTCATAATTATTGGTTTCCCATACCACGAAATCTGAAGCACTTTTATCTGAAGAGTATTTTTTTGGTTACTGACTGAACATTAGCTCTAAATTAAAATTTCTCTCTTCATGGAATTTACCAAGATGCCCTTGATTGGCACATTCAACAACTGATGTTTGTCCTGATTTTCATTCAGACTCAACATAAAACCCTCTTCTTCCTAGTTACTGGCTGTGTGTGAGGCCAGCTGTTCATTTCTCTTGAGAGATTTTCAATTCTTTGGGTCCCTCCAGAAACCCTTGTCTCCCACACATTGGGTGCGTGCGTGTGTGCACACACTAAGGTGTTACAGAAGTTTTAAATATGAGATGTCAACATATACTAAACGACAAGGAAATTCTCCTGACATGCCTTTTCGAGCAAGACTCTTAATTGTAGTTAGTTTAAATAACCGTTCTTAGCCCTTACACAATGCTCTTCATCAGAGAATCTAATATGCTTTAGATATTATTCCCTCTGTCTTCTGTATGCCTCAATTTTCCTCAGGATAAGCAATTTGTTCGAGATCATTGCCTAAATCAATGACACAGCTGTAAATAGGAATTTTAACATAGCCCTCAACTGACTGCTAGAACAGGTTGCTCCCCTTACCAACCACCTTGCATAATAAATAATGCAGCAAACTACAAATAGGAAGAGAGATTCCTTGTTTACTGGCAGTTAGGATGTTTTACTCAAATACAGGTATGACTTCACACAGTAAACTTGAAAAACAAAGGTCTGATATTACCAGATAATCCCACTGCAGCTCACTATAATTCATGCATCCTCAGGCCCGCACATAATCAAACATCAGATATATCTTAAGCAACATGATATCAACAGTCTGTTATGGTAGAAAAGCTTCAACTTCAGAACAGCAGCCTGCCACAAACTGCCAAAGTTAGAAAAGAAATGTGCCTGCAAGCACTTTATAATTGGCAGCTACTTGGTTTCCTGCATCTTCCACTAAAGCAACTGGTATTTCCCTCTGTCAGAGAGGCAGGTTTCTGGAGCAAACAGGCTAGTGACATTTCCTAACTGCCTTTCTGGCTCCACCAGACACGCCAGTAAAAAGCCCCAAAACCGCAATTCTCTGTCATGCCATGCCCAATAATAGACTTGTATTGTCCTAAAATCACACTAACCTTCAACTTGCCTGTGAGAACAGACCACCACCACGCTATCCTGAGTGCTCTGGATGCTATTACCCATAGTCCCAAACACCCGCTGTTAAGGAGGGATGCTCACCTATAGTTGAACATAGGGGCACTCCATAGCTTTAACATTTTGGATAGTGTTTACACAAAAATTCTTGAAGCAGAGAGGCACAATGTCTGTAATGCCTTTAATCCTGGGCATGTGCCGTGCTCAGCTCTTGACTCTACTCCTACCTACTGAGAAGGGAGAACATGCAGCAGCCGGGCCATCGAAGGGAGCACAGCTGACAGCCTGGCACTGCTGCAGCTGGGGAGAGATGCCTTTTGCCATGAACTCTGATGCTACTTGTGCAGTTCAGACCTCTGCCCACCATGGTAGGCTTCTCCAAAAACTCAGTCACCACATTATGACATTTAAAAAACCCAAACGTAACTGTAAAACTGCTGGGGCGGTGGGGAAAGGCTCCAAGTTGATTTTGGTTCCTTTTGTAGATTCCCATTTCCTTTCAACTCTGCGTGTGACAGATACTGCACCTTCCTTGCCAGGGGGCTTTGAAATGCTCCTCATTTCAGGCTTGCTTTTGTAATTGAGTTTAGGAAAGCAGTCCCAAGGAGCAACACAAACAGTCCCAAGGAACAACTGTAATTTAATACTGCATTTTTCAACATTTTGCTAATGAGCATGGAATACATGAAAACCTCTAACAGTGAAGTTGCAAGTAAAATTACTTGGCTGTTTTCATACTGCACTTCCAGCCTCCACCAGCCTTTGTTTGTGTGCTTCCCTCTTCTCCGTCTCTGACTTTGCTGGAGTGTAGGAAAGGACTTGATTTGGGAGCAGCTGGCCTGCATGAAACCTAATAATGTCAATGACCCATAAACATTGGGAAAACAAGATGCCAGGTTAATTTAAAGGAACACAATTGTATATAGGGGCTGAAGGATGAACTTGGAATCAAAAGCGTATCAGATAATAGGACTACCCTGAGCTTTTATTTTTTAAACCACTTTGTAGTTAATCAATAATGTAATTTTAATTTTGCACAAGCCATCCCTGTTATTTCCAAATTTGCCTTCTCTGTAAAATAAACTCTACAAGCTGCTGGAAGTACATACGAGAGAAGCAGTAAGCCTGAGCAGTATGGCTGCATCTTGTTCAGATTTTGCTACATTTTGCCTTTTTTTTTTTCCCGGAGAAGTTTTTACAGAAATGGAGCACTGAGATGTAAAATGGGCATTACTGAGGTTTATTAAATAGTGAAACAGAGGAATCAATGTCAAGTGACAGTTTGATAAATACAGGTGCATCACATTTTGGAGATTTCACTGCAATATTGCTTTTTTTAGTTCCACCATTTTCTAAATATATTTATAACCCACAATTCTTGTTGTGTTATCCCACATATATATCCTTGTTACGAGAGATTAAGCTACATATGATAACAGATAGAATATGTATTGAGAGCACTTGTGCTTTTGCAAATCTTTTGCTCTCAAAGGATGATTTCTGCCTTCCAAAACTTCATTTTTATATAAAGCAACTAAGTGGTACCTTCCAACTACCTGTATTTCTTCACTGCCCCCATTTTATGGGTAAAAAAATCGAGACAGTATGGTTAAGTGATCTGCTCAAAGTCATACAGGAAGTCTCCGGTTTCCTCAAACCCTGTACTATCTTCAACTTCCGCAAACTCATTTCCTTTACTTTAAAATCTTCTTAAACAGCAAAAGCCTTTTAGCTTCCCCCCCCCAAAAAATTTAGCAAAAATAACTTTAAGATCAACTCTTCCTTGATTTTTTTTTTTAATCAAATGAAATAATTAGTTATTCTACACCTGATGATTCAGCAAATGGGAACACAACAAATGATTTAGCAAATCATATGGTAAACTACCATTCTTAATTAGTCACACACATTTCAGCAGCACACAGTGATGAATTTAAAGTAGTTGATAAAATATCGACTTCCCCCCCCCAACTGAATGCCCAAACTAATGCACTCTAATCAGGCTTTAAAAAACTCAGATTACAAGCAAGATACCGAATTAATGAATCACACTTCAAGCGTGCCAGTAAGACATTTCCAGCAGCGGTGTGGGTTGTTCACATGCCATGATTTCCTCCAGACTTTTCAGCCATATCCTCAGCATTTGAAGCACACGTTAAAAACACAGTAAAGTGAAAGTTTTGTTACTCTGTCTCCCTAAATCACCTTTTAATCTATACTTTGGAGTCTTAGGCTAGCAATTACCATGCCAACTTTAAGATTTCCCTGAAAAATATTTTATCCGAGCATTAGACCTACTAAATAGCTTAAAACATAGCAGCATTACCCAGACCCGAACCATACTGGCTACATGACCACAACTGTCCTTTTTTCCTGTGTGTTAAAGCACAATGCAGTTAGGATGTCGCAGGGTGCTCTGAACAATCCATCACTGGCATTGTTTTGACTGGATGTCTCCATCCATTCTATGCTCACAGGATAAGACCCGATAATCCAGGGTTTAGGTGATCTCACGAGAGTTGTTAAGACTTGAGAGATTTTCAGCACAGTATTAAGTTGCTTATATGAAGACTGTGGATTAGATCAACTTTTTAAAAAGCATTCATTATATTCTAAAAACTCCCAGCTCAAGGAATACGCAGCTACAGTACAGGAAGAAGAGTTTCAGGAAGAGCAGGAAATCCACATAAAGACACACTGTATGCGTGAGTTTTTTTCCTTTTTAAATCAAATCAATCGATGTGCTCTCCTCATTACCATGCTGACTGTGTTTGTAACAGCTGGGGAGAAATCCTGGCTGCTGCGCAATCAAAGACAAAACTCTCATTGACTTTTGTTAGGCTCAGATTCCACCCATGTTGATCAAAACACTGGGAGCAGCGAGTGAGCTACCTACAATACAGCGCCTGTTACTGCCAACACTATTACAATACATAGCAGTGGGATATTTTTGCAAAACTTTCTTGGTATGCAAGAGGGTTTACATAGCCACACAGCTCACAGAGCAGTCAACAAAACCTTGTTAGAAGATGCCTCTTATCTTCTTTCTGACCTTTTGAGAGGAGTAGTAGAAAAGCAAGATGTAGTTAAAAGCATCTTATGACAACAAGGCTGCTTATGCTGTATCAAAAACTGACCATGTGAAACATTTTAAGGGTGGCTGTTACAAGACAGCCTTGTTTTTCTTAAGGAAGTAAACAGCAATTGATTGCACAGTTAAATATCTACAGTCTGTTTCTATTAGAAACGGTCAGAAGAATAATCTTAATTTATATGCATAGCATATGGTTCATTTGACAACATCCTATTTAAGGATTTTCAAAAAAGAGATATATGACAAGGCTGCTTCATTCTCTTTTCTATTTTCAAACCAGATAATGTAACACACTGAATAAACAGTAACCTTCGACTCCAGTAACTGGCACTCTCAGCTCATATTGATAGTCAATATAAACACAGTTCTAGCAATGTAGTACTTCCTCCTCCAATTCAAACTCTATCTCCATTTTTGTTAAAGTGATTCCTAAAATAATGGCCAGTGATTAAAGCATACCAGAGACGGAAATTACAGAACATTATTTTTTCCTCAATTTTCTCAGCTCAATTTGCAAAAAGCCTTGTCAAATGTTTTTCTTTTCCTGGCTGAAAAGACAGGAAACAGTCTCCTCAGAAGAAATCTTTGTTTCCAAGAATAGCAACATGCTCTTGAGGTCTTATCGCTCTCATTTGTAGTAAGAGTAGCATAAGACAGTCCTGTGAACGTTGACAGGAAACACATGACTATCTTCACACACGTTCATCAGTGCTACTTCTTAATATTGTGGCATAACCCTGTTCTCCTTTGCAACCTTCCATGTGAAGGTTGTTCTTAACACATACCTATCAACCAGGTCAAACCTGAAACAGGTTATAGAAATATCTGTTCAAGGTTGATGTTAATTTGACTTGAATTGTCTCCTCCTGAAGGGGTGCATTCCAAAGGAATTCCAGTTACAGACCACTAAGACCAAAGTTTCTCAGGCTTCAGACAAAGACCAGATCAGCTGCACAAGACAACCAAAACTAGCTGCTCATGCCTACAACAGAATGGTGGTGATTAGCATAAACCTAGAAGACACTGTGGCAGTAGTATTTTTGGTAACTTGCCTTTTCATGCTACGTATGACAGATTAAGTTCTTATATTGGGAATCGTAACTTAGAACCGAGTAACTTCTCAGGCACAGAGACAACCGCGCATCGTGCTCCCCTCTCAGCAGAGCAGCACTGCACTCCTACAGCTTAGCAGGACAACTCCATGGGAGCAAAGCTACAGGGATCCTCAAGAGCACTCTGCTA
>NW_009186908.1:0-29508 GCF_000690835.1 Fulmarus glacialis | reverse complement strand
AGCGGTCCGGCTGAACCATCTGGCTTCAGGGCAGCAAGCCAGAAGGCCCTGCACACAGTGAGCACAAACCGGTATGACAGGTTGTTTGGAGATCATGTACCCTCACATCCACCCTTGGGGGCTAATCATGTCCTTAAAAGCCTAGCTATGCCAAAGTGCTCTGGGAGAGCAAACCTATGGGCTTTTCAAAGGGAGATCCAACATTACTACTAAAAACTGAGGTACGAAGAAAAGACATTTGTGTTTTTTAAATCCTTCAACGAGAATAAAGGAGCATGCCACTCTAGCTTCTACCTCTTCTAGTTCCCAGTCTCGTCACAAAGCTTTTCCTCCACTGATCCACAACCAAGAGATGCCATCTCAACAGAATGTCTCCTCCCTCCATAGAAACGGTCTGAACAGTCCTGTACAACTCTTGCAGTGAAAAGAAAACTAGAAGATGTACAAGTTAATGCCTCAACAGGCAAAGAAATACTTCTTATTTCTTTAAATAGCTGCAACCTTTCAGCTGTTTACATATACCTGTGGGTATGCATATACCCACACACAAGTATTAAGACCTGCATCAGATATATAAAATATTGCACATTAACTAAAACGGCAGCTAAATATACCCACATGTATCATGTACCTCAGGCCTTGGATCAACAGCATTCGCACACAGTTAAGGTATGCTCTACTAGCATGGCTTTCTTGTTGCTCTTTCATTTTAGGACGATCTCTGCGGTTGTCTCGATAGAGCACAAAGGGAAAAATACATACATGGCTGATGCTCAACCTCTCTTGCCCTCAGGTGTTTCAGAGTCATGCACTGGAGCAGAAAATGTTATTGTCAACAGAAGACATCTCTCATCTCGTCCCTCTAACAGGCTGTGCTCTGCAGTGCAATATTCAGGCTAATTCACAGAAAATGTAAGTACATTTGTTTGTAACCATATTTTGTTTCCCAGTCAGAATCCTTCACGTAGTAAACAGAAGCCAATTTATTTATTTGAACTATTATTTCATAGTTCAATGTACCCATTCAAAACTGGGTGGAGCAGAATATTTAAGTCCAGTGGTCTCAACTTTAACCCTGCTAAATCCAAAGTTCACGTTATACCTTTCAGCTGGATGGCATATTATTATTAGTTTTCCACACAAAAATGTTTTTGGAAACTTTTGTAATAAGCACTTGCTTTTTCCATCCCAGAACAGTCCTTCACAGCATGATTAGATGATACGTACGAGTATTTAACACAGTTTCATTAAATTTGTGCCATAGTTTGGGGAAAACCAAAAACCACTCAATAAGAATATACAGAATTTATTATGATCTTTCCTACATAATTTTCTGCATTTTTTCATTTCTTACAGCTACTTAACACTCTATTGGTACAACTTAACTTAATGAAATACAGCTGAAATATCCTGTAAGACAGAGAGGATGAATATGTGGAGTTGGATCGTCGTGCAGTGTATTTATCGAGCACAACAAAATCTCCCATAAATGCTCAGAGTTTTCCTTCTGTTCATAAATAGCTCCTGCAAAGCTTCTACCTGGCAACATAACTATTTATTAATGTTTAATTTTATACCTTTATGCTTACATTAAAACTAAATACTTCTAACTCCATTCATGGGGCAGTAAGCTGGAAGTAGTTAGTCACAGAACAAGAGCTGGGGAAAGCTCAGCTTGAATCTCGTCAACCTGAAGTTTGAAGTTTGGCAAATCACTTCCTTTCACTGTCTCTCTTTTCCTCTTCCTACTACCCGCTTTGCCATTAGTTTGTCGTTTCTGGAAGGCAGCAATGTCTCTTTGTACCTCTGCAGCACAAAGCACAGCTGTGCTCCAAACACACGGACACCTTGAGGCACATCCAAAATGCAACACGGAAAAATCCATTGTGCACTTGACACGGTCGTATTCTGCCATCCTGTTTCATGCTTGCATGGTGCATTACACCGTGAGAAATCCTGTTGAAAACCACAGGACTATTTGCAGAACAGGGCACTATTCAGAATGAATGAACATGGCAGAATTCCTCCAATTATTTATTTTTCATCAACACCTGAGAGTCTACAAGAAACAGAAAGTTCTCTGACATGTAGACCCCCTGTATGAATACACACAGGGAGGGCGCACACGCTCCACCATAAAGAACCAGACCATTTTTGCCCTCACGGTACCCATAAGGATGCATTCATTCCCCGCTCCCCTTCTATCCTGACACAGAATGGAACGTATTGACATTAGGTAAATTCTCTCCCAACCACAGAATCCCAGTGCTGCACCAGTTCAGACTGCAGCAAAGCTCTTGGCTTGTACCTGACTTTCATGCTTGATTGTATGGAGCCAGCCTACCCTCAAGGGGAGGTGGAGGTAGAGGTGAAAGCAGCAGCAGTAATAAGAGGGATAGTTCACGACTCCCAAATACATTTTTAGCAAAGCTGACATGAGCAACAGCTACACAGAGCAGCTGCTGCCAGAAGAGACCGTGAGTCAGACCTAGTTTGTGACCACAGATCTAAATAGAATTGTCCTAGGAATTAATTCGTGAATTTCTATCTGGACAAACTACAGTATTGAGGGTTTTCCTCAGCCATAGTTGAGAGAATACCTAAACCAAACTATATCCTGTGAAGTTTTAAGAAAAAAATGAAATTCTCAATGCTTGTGCCACACTGGCTACATGTTTGCTCAGAAGTCCTCTTAGGCGTCACCTAAAAACAGGGTAGCAAAAAGCCCCCAGTGTCTAGACTTTTTTTTTTTTTTTTTAAAATAGAACAAAGCATGCTGAGTAACTTGGCAGGCGCAGCAATGCGGAGAAGCAGATTCCTTCACCTAAGCAATCAAAATGCTGGTGATCTTTCTCTCATATGGAGAATAACTGGTCTGCTTAGGAGCTACTATCACAACGAGCAGCAGTCACAACGGGTGGGAGTAGAACTCTTGAGTACATTTCCAACCTGGAACTGTATTACCTGTTAATGCTCATGAAGTAAAGTCCAAACACCCCTCTTGACACTACTGGGATCATCTCCTTTTCTTTTGTCACAGACAAGCAAGATTAAGACCCAATTTTGTAATACTGCAGGGCCCCAAGCTCAAACTTGACACCTTCCACAGCTACCCCAAAGTAAGGTTTTGGTGAAATTGGGGTGGCACAAAGGAACTGTATTACCTGTTAATGCTCATGAAGTAAAGTCCAAACACCCCTCTTGACACTACTGGGATCATCTCCTTTTCTTTTGTCACAGACAAGCAAGATTAAGACCCAATTTTGTAATACTGCAGGGCCCCAAGCTCAAACTTGACACCTTCCACAGCTACCCCAAAGTAAGGTTTTGGTGAAATTGGGGTGGCACAAAGAATGACTGCAGAAGCACTGAGAGGAGATCCCCAACTCATTTGTGTGGCTTGGTATGGAGGCCTTCGTACAGTGAAGAGGAATTCAGTCGTACGCATCTGGCCTCAATAACCTCAAAAGGAAGGTGGATGGGACATGACCTTCATGCATAGAATAGAACTGAAATTTCAGCTTTGCAGCAGCTAGCAAGATCCTGGCTGAAGATGAGAATTACTCACATGAGAGCATGGACACACTAAGATCAAGAGAATACAAGAAGAAGTTGAAGTGAGGAACTGTACTACAAAGAGTTTCACTTCACTAGACAGCTGGGAAGAACTGAAACAGCGCAACTCCCTCTCACACACACACACACGTGTGTGAAAAGCAGGCTGGGTGTATGCCTAACTTCAGTGACTGTGAGAGCAAAATAATTCATCTGGTACAGTGATAACATCAACGACAACTGTCCTATGGAAGAGGAATGTGCAATACGATAAAGTTTAATGCACTGATTGACCTTTGTTGCTAAAGATATTCAAGTTTCACAAAAAGAGTCTTTGCCTATTTTTTCCTACCATTTTCTGATGATCAAAAACCATCATGCAACAAAGCACGTGATCTGTAAGAACATAAAGGTAACCCAGAACTCGCCAAACCAGGCCAGAGGAAAGAGGAAGTATCTGTCTTTTGAACAGCGCCAAACCACTGTGAATTTGCAAATCATCCCACTTGTCCAACCTCCAGACTGTCCTGCCTGTTTTTGATTAGCTGCTTCTTCCCTTATTTTCACCATTAGCAACTATCTTGTATAGAAAAACATGACATAGGCAGCCATCAAATACACCTTTCACAGTAGTCAAACAAATCCAACATATGTAAAAATTGCATGCCAAATGAATTTTATCCAGCATAAAACCAATGTAAGGTTTTATATACTATCAGGTTCTGCTCTGCTTACAGGCCACGGGCTTGTACTTGTCAAGGAAAAACAAGTGTGATTTATTATTGTGTGACCCCAATCATCTGCTGGTGTAATTCCACTTTAATCAATAGAGCTAAATGAGCATGAAAACAGAGTAATGCAGGCATGCAGTGTTTAAAGATCACCACTGTTGTGGTTTAACCCCAGGACAACCACCCTTATGCCCCATGACTCTATTAAATGCACAATTCCTATTGCATATCAAAGGGGTTTCCTTTGGAAACAGAAGCTCTTGTCCGATATATTTGCCTGACTACTTTCTGCTGTACCCGAGCCCATCTTTCACACATTTATTCTTATGACACCTCTGTGCATCATTTCCATCTTCCACGTGGGAAATTACAACAAAAAGAGCAAGGGTGCTGATTTGTCTCAGTCATACTGAAATCACTGGAAATTTGTACCATTTTACAGGTATTTGGACACCTGAATGACTTAATCCAGATGATACAAGACACTGTGGACAAGAATGTGGGTCTCCCAATTCCTACGTGTGGCTCTAGCCCCAGAAGTGATCTTTTCTTACAGCTTATAGCAACTCGGTGGACTTGGTTGTGTTAGGTTAATGGTTGGACTCAATGATCTTAAGGGTCTTTTCCAACCTAAACAGTTCTATGATTCTATGAACTTGTAGCATAACAGCTGATGATGTATCAAGCAGCGAGCATGAGAACTCTGGTAGCAAAATTTCTGGAAATACCAAGCCATTCATCAATTCGTATCATAAAAGGTTTTGCCAAAGCATCAGTCGTCTGTGATATTTACACAACCACCACCTTCCCCTCCTGCAGATCCCAGCATGATTGATGCATTTGTGTTTTACAGTATGAAGTGAGAGAAGCTATGTATGAAAAATGCCTGAAGCAGTCTCGTTTTCAAAACCATTTGCTCATAAATGAGAAATCTACAGGACTCAGACAAGTAATTCATATAGTTTATATTCATGTTACAAGAACAAAACAACCAACCATGACTGACAACTGTTTTCTGCTAAAGGCTAAGAATTGTCAGCAACAGCAGGTAAATACACTGTCAGTTGTTTTTTTGCTGTTCCCATGCTGTTATCACTCGACCAACATTAAAATAATTTTCCTGTCACTCACCCATTACTCATGAGCCACTTACTACAAAACTCTACAAACAAAACAAAAAAGCAATACAGTTACTTCTCATTCTTTACAAGAAAGACAGCAAGTCCTCTTTCATCATACTTAAAATGTCTAATAGATATTCCAATCACCTTATACGCCCATATAATTGAAAAATTAGGTAAAAACATTAGAAGTGACAGAAAAATGCCATACTATAATGCTTTTTTTGCTTTGCTTATTTACAGAGTCCATGTGAATAAAAGGTCATAAAAGTGGCTGAGAAGACATTCTCATCACATCCTTCCATGTTGCTGCCAAAATATTATGTCCCTGAAAGATTACACACCATTCTGCAAATTAAAGGTATGCCTGTTGACAGATTTACCATCCTAATACTACACTTGAAAAAAGATGGTAATTTCCAGGACTCTGATCCTGCACAGCACTTCAACAGTTGCTTAATGTTTAGTGGGACTATTTATAAATGCCTAAGTTTTGCTAGACTGAGCAAGAGTACCGTTGCACTCTCCATAATGGACCAACAGTCTGGAAATGAAATATAGTGCCCTGATGCTCCCCTGCCTTGTTGCATTTTACTTAGTCTTTATACCTGTGTTATAAGTATTTGTAACAGTAATGCTTAGAATCATTATTTTATGCCCACTCATGCCAGGGATAAAAGGGTTCAACTATATGCCTTTCAGAGCTGGTGACATGCAAATTAATCAGCTTTGAACATTTACTGTAGCAGGCACATAGGTTCCTAAACTACTAACTAAAAGAGAGTACTAACATAAAGCTCCCAATTCTACCAGTCCTGAAGGATAACAGGTTGAAAACCAGATTCCCCACCATCACAAAACAAGACAGACCCCATATTTCTCATTAGAATAATTTTTTAGAAAGTTCTGTTGACCACATCTGGCTGAAATGTGGTCCAATGTGAACCAAGATCCTAATAATTCTCTCAATCAGTCTCAGTAATACAGTTTCTCTGTTTATTTCAGGCTTTACCCAGTGCTGCTGGACTCTTCCCTAAGCAAGCTTTTGGCTAACAAAGCCTTAAGCACAGATGGGTCTCTGACCTTATTTAGCAGGAATTCTCCTGAAGGCATTGCTGTCTGATTTTATAACATTTGATTCAAATGGTTCAGTGACTTGGCCAGGGCACGTAACCCACTTTTTTAGTGCTTGGTTCATTAGCAAAGCTCATGTTTATTAATTACAAATAAATTTTGCTTAACATTGAACTCCCTTACCACTAATTATCTGTCTTAAATAGCAATTAATTGTGAATAATAAAAAATTATCCATTACCGATTTCCTCTCCTGTTTCAGCTCCTGCACATAGCGTGTTAACTCTCCAGTGATAAGAGAGGTCATGTTCTCTGAAATGACCTCATGCTGTCCGGCATAGTCATTCATTTCATTTAAAGTGGCTAGGAAGGCTCTAGTTGATGTGTACCTGCAGAGGACAAAAACGCATTCTGCTTTTAGTCCCTTTCTTTTCAGGAAGACACACTGCAAAGGGAGGTTGTATCCTTCTTCAGCATTTAGTATTGCTACATTAGACTGAATACGGATTAGCACAGATTCACTTGAAGGAATTCTCAAAAGGAAGCCTATCCCACACACTGACAGTTGTCTGATAAATTAATCTCGATTTAGACAGTTTGACATTGGCTCTTAAAATATCACAGTTTTAGAGTGCCAGGTTTTTTATCAGCACAGCTCTGAGACTTCACTATTCTAATCTCTATTCACCAAACATTTCTAGTTATACTCTTTCAAGTCCTACAATTCAGTGCAGAGAGTTATTAGTGTACTCTACCCAGCAAAATCCTGTCTAAACAACCAACTTTTTGGCTAGCATAGTACAGAAAAGAAAACTTTTCATGGTTTAAATTGGATTTAAATCAGCTATAGTTTTATAAAGTTTTCAAAAAGGTAGCGAGTTTACTAACCAGATGTTCATTGTCAACCCGTATTTTTTAGTAACTTCCATCGCAAGGTTTATTTTTTATATACAATAATCTCCTATACAACATTCCATGTATTATTAAAACAAAGAAACGAACATCTGTGCACACAATCTAAACCAGCAGATTATGTCACTAGCATATTCAGCACAGAGCTAACAGAGCTGCATTTAAATACCCCAGCTGGCTGTGCTGGTCAGCTGGAAAACAGCAGCTTTGAAGCACTGCACTTGTACATACTAGAAAAACTATTGATATTAAATGGTAGCAGTCTGCACTGATAACATCACCTAAAGGTGAAAAAGCAAAGCAAAGAAGGAGAGATTTAGAGGGAACAGAGGGAAGTGGTACAAGTAGGGATGAAAAAGGCATCAGAGAAAAAAAACACAAAAAAGAAACTAAAAAAAGAGACTAAAAATATAGTCCAGTACAAGCAGCCATATTCACAGTCAAGCTGTGGTGCCTCAAGAGAAATCCGAGTTGTGAAAGACAAGGCATCAAAGCCACAGAACTACAGACTGACAGTAAGCTTGAAAACAAATCATTTTTAGACAGGCTGTCTCAAAGCAGTGTCCGAGGCACCCAAAGGTTGCATGACAGATCCCCAGATATTGTTTAGAGACACGAGGAAACTATACTGAGGTGAACACTCTATTTAAAAGGGCAAAGGATACACAGGATCTTCTGTGCCACATCAGGTGAATCGTTTAACTTCAATATCCTTTTCCAGCAATGAAAGATGTGTCAAAAAAGGTTGTAGTAAACTCAAAATACCCATTTATGGTATAGCTACCCAAAGGCAGATTTATTCCTAATCCCAGGTACAGACCAAAACAGCTGATGTGCTGGTAACATAAGCTTCTGTGTGTAAATATCAATATCTCAGGAAACAATGGCATAAATGATGCCCAAACAATGTTACTAAAAATAAATTAAAAACAAAATGAAAAGGCTGTTATCTCTATTAATAGGAGCCACTACAGTAGCTGTATAAGCAGCCTGGGTGTCTGACCCAAAAATGTAAATTAATACAACCATTCAGTTGAACCCATATGCAAACTCATTTGAAATGTTTCAAATTTCAAGGTCAAGGGTTTGAGTCTGCTGTTGGGCTCTCCAGAGGCAGAGCAGCCTCCTGCAATACAAGGCTGCAGGGTCAGACTCTGCAATGCTTCGTTCAAAGCATTACAAAACACTGACGTTGAGAAACTTCAGAGTCAGAGCGCTCTAAGGAAAAAGGTTCTCGCTCTGGCTCATAGCTTGTCTGTTAGAAAGCTCCTCCTCTAGAAAGTTCTCTTTAAAAAATATCTGTAATCTCATCAAGGGCAGGAATGTTCTATCATCACTTGTATCCATGTCCGCAGTGTCACTCAGTGAAGGAGCTGCAGTCACTATCTGCAAGCACTACATTAGTCCCCTGCCACCAGGGAGATAATAGTCTGAATACGTGAATCAACAGCACACAGCTGAGGCCACGCAACATACTTCAACAGCAGCAAGTCATGCATCGATCCATCCCAGGATACTGGGAGTACAAACTACATCCTCCACCTTACTCTTCAAGAGCCACTGGTTTCTCTGTGGCGTTATAACATTATCCCTTTAGTAAGTTACTAATCTGTGCTGTTAGTCCATTTGAGTAATTTAATACTTACGCAAACTGCTCAAGTTTCATGCTAAAATTAACAACTGTTTCTGTCGCTGCTGAAAGTAGTTAAGAGTTTGGTCATTCACTTCAAAGAGCCAGGATCATACAGCCTGGCTTAAAGTTTTTAAGGTACATGAAAAAAAAAAAAAAACCAAAACCAAAAACCCCCAAACATATAAAGGGAATTGAGTAGTTACAGACCAAATCCAAACTTTGAAAATCTACTCCTTAGTATCTACCATATCAGCCTGCTTCTGCATGTATGATTTCTATACTCCTTCACTTGACTTTAAAATCTTTGGTTTACAAGCCAAATCCTAGTTGGTAACCCAACCTTTTCCCCTTCCTCCATCAATGCATGCTCACCCAGCAGTGGATCATGAACATACCTGTATTCCTCCTCTTCTTTGGAGTTCTTTTTGGGTTGGTATTTCTTCGAAAGATTCCTAAAATTAAGAATACATATATATAAAATTAAATTTAAAACGTCCTTTAAATTAACTGGATAATCTTTGCATGCACACATATTCTGTGGGGCTTCAGCTTTTATTTGCAGTGACTAGACACCTTTTCAGAAGTATGACTGCAATTAGGCTTTCATTGCATTATAGTAGCACTCAAAGAATGGGCTGCACAGTGCTTCAGTCACTGTAACTGCAATAAAGTAGCAGATCCTGAACCTAAGAAGTTCATAAATTAAGGTCATGAAGTCAATACACCTGAGTTCTGATTCTGCTGATGCACAAGTCTCCTTCACCTAATCTAAGGAGAAACCCTTTTACAGTAAAAATACCAGTCCTTAGACACACAGACATGCTTCACAAACTCCACCCAGCAGAAGGTGCTACTCCACATCCAAAGGTCAGCCAGCTCATTAAAGTGTGATTTGCTGCAGCAGATGACACTCAGGGCCAGGCAAATTTGCCTGCCTTTAACAGGGTGCTTCCAAGGAAGAGAAAAATCTTCATAAAGCTGTGGGAAGCTGCACTGAGGTGATAAAAGGGGGATCATTTTATGATTATCAACTGATTCTGCGAGAAATGTGAAATTTGATTATCCCAATTAGCACAGATGCTTGCATCTCTCATTACCCCACATCCAACTAATGATTTAATTTTAAAATATTGATACGCTCTTCAAGTGATCGTAATCTTGAATAAGAAATTTGAACAGCACATTTGACAGCTAGTATATAGCTTTCATTGTCCTGAAAGCACTGACTACAAGCCCCTAGCCAGCAGGGCATCAAGGGCTTAATGAATATGTGCTGTCCACCTGACACTGAACACACCTTGCTGATACTTAAAGCTCAACATTACGATGCATATTGCACTGTAGCACAATACAACACCACACATCTTTTAAGCAATGCAAACTAGAGAGCTGACAAATCTTACTCAGCAATTTTAAAACCTTTTCAGTGCTACAGTACTGGGATCTCCTCTATTCTAAACTCAGCCCTGTTACTATATGCCTTCCTGCAGCCTCTGTTACCCTACCGTGAAATGGAAGCCATTTGTTTTAGCTTTAGAAGGTTGTTTCAGCGATTAAGAATAACACACAAGTGGTATTCATGGAATCATTGTCCAAAGGAGTACCAAATTTCATCGACCTATCTGTGCCAAACTCTTTGGAGGACTCCCAGAACAGATCCAGTTGAAAAGAAACTGCTTTTTCAGAGATGTAACCCGCTCCCTGGTGCATGCTGGTTTTACTGCTAACTGGGAGACAGCAGGGCCTCTTGTCTCACATATCTTATTCCTTTTGTTCTCCTTATGGAATTAAGAAGCATCTGCCCAAACAGAGTAGTAGTCTGGCAGATTTGCATAGACAAACATGTGTTTCTCAAAATTTAAGTATCCCTACTGGAAGGGATCCAAATGAGCATCTCCTTTCCAGTCTCTGCCTTCTCTGAAAAGAGGATGCTCTGAAACAATGAACTTTTCTCTAGTTCTGTGTACAGCAGCTTCAACCAAAGAATACCAGCATGGCAAGAATTCTGCAAACTGTTCCGCATGATTACAGTAAGTCTTACAATACTCTTCGTATGCCATGGGAATGCCTCCTTCCACACACCTGCTTACAGAGGAAAGGAAAAACCACAAGAAAACATGCACAGAAGAATACACTAAAAAGGCATTTTCACACACACTCAAAACGCACGTGTCCCTGCACTGACATGCTGCCCAATTAATTCTGACATACAGAGCTACTGTCTTCTTGTGAACCTTTAAAGGTGTAAGAAATGCTACAGAGCCAGGGCAAAAAAATCCAGACAGGATGCTTTCACAGAAAAAAAAATTCTGAAAGCATGTAACAAGGATTAGCATCTGGGTTAAACATTTTATTATCTTCTACGTACTTTATAAAACACAAGAAACAGAGTCTATATATTTGAGTTTTTCAATTTTTTTCCCCTCTTTTTTAAATCAAAAACATACGTAGGGATTTAAACCAGGATACACACAAAAACCCCAGAAGTGATACTGAATCCAGTAAGAATCAATGACTCTCACACATTGAAGTTCAGCATGCAGTCATGCAGTGTCATGACCAGAACACCAGCACTTCCCAGGTTCAAGCTCATGAAGCAATGACATCTTCAGAGCGAACACTGATTAAAGAGGGAACTGACACATAAGAACAAGGTCAGCAGTAAAATAGCAATTCTAGAAAGATTCTGTGCTAGCCTGTCTCCAATTCATGTTTCTATTTGTCTTTCACACTGCATCATTTATTTCTGCCTTTCCAGCGTGTTTCTCTGCTCCCTTATTTCCACTTCTTTGACATCTTGCTCTTTTTCTCACATTTATCATCCATCACAGGTTCCTGATTCTCGGATTATCATGATATCTTAAGCATTTTTTTCCCCAATGTGTCTTCCTCAAGGCTACCTATCCATCATCACATTAGGCAAGGCTTTTGACACACTTTTTGATGCTCAAAGTGTGTGTGCTGTAGGGTAAGTAGTAACTAGGGAAGGAGGACAACGGAACACCACTTCAGCACTCGGAGCATAGCGTCCAGCATGTCACATCCAAGGGAAGTTCAAAACAAAACACAGGAACAAGTGAACACACTACCATAGTTTCTGCATCCCTTCCTTCCCAGCCTAGTTTAATGACTCAACAATTATAAAGAAAACAATCATGTCAAATCTGAACTGGACTCTCAAACCAGGACTGACTGTAAACAGTACAAGCAGGACTTGAATAGTGCAGGCACAATGTAGAAGGTATGTGACATTGGGGAGTTTCTTCCACTGGTTTCACCAGATAAATTTGATGCATCCTGAAAATATGTAGAGCTAACTTAACACTTTTAAAACAAAATATTTCATATATAAATCTGCAGAATTATAAAGAGGAAGGAAAGAAACATTTTTAATTAGAAGACAATTCAACAGATGACCAGGCTGAGATGCAGATAGTCAGACAGGAAGAATAGCTAGCTAGGGAGTTTAGAGAACAAGCAGAAAACACAAGTTTCCCAAAAGAAAATAAAGTTCAGCAGCTTTACTCACACTGTAAATAAAACTTTGAGTAAAATCCACAGGAGTATCTTGTGTTAACTTGTCCCTTTTTAATAGTATGTCTACATGTTATGACATGCAGTGATACGCTGCAGCCCTTTTACACCAAATGGATGTGATACAAGAAAGGTTTGCACAGGCTTGAGGAGACATTAAAAGCAGATGCATGATTGGTTTGGTTTGTTTTTTTTTTTTTTATGTCCAGCACTGTTTTATCTCAACATTGACAAGTCTACTTTTTTTTTTTTCTTTTATACCTCTAACTTCTTAGATGACTCCAAACAGCATTGTGTTTAAGAGCTCCTCAGGGATGGATGTATTTGTCCTCAAGTCATACCCGTGGGTGGGGTAGACAAATGCAGCTACGCATGGGGAATTAAAATACAGAGAGAAGAAACAAATTGACCAAGTTTGTTTTGGAAGTCTAGGACAGAATAAGAAATAAAACTCATGAGTTCAGACTCTCTAGATAGTCACAGGTAAAGCTATCTCCCACTGTCCTTAAACATTTTGGTTTTGTGTTTATTTCCACAATTACGCTCTTTACATCTGAAATTTGTCATCCTAAGAAATTCACGGAGTCTAGTGTGTGACTCTTCCTAAGACAGGCCTGCTCACACAGATACTCTGCTGGGGTTTCCCAGTCCAGTCATACTCTTTCTTCCAGCTCATTTTGCCTCTGTAATTCAATCTCTTCTCATCTCCATAGGATGTGAGCAATTTGTTCCGGCACAATTCATTTTCTATTTCCTGCTTGTCTATAGCAGAAACCCTGGGGAATCCTTGTGGCATTCCCCTGAGAAAGCACATAACCATGAAGGCATGGTTTTATCAACTACCAGCTCTTTGTAAATAACAGGCCATTGTGCATCTCAAATCCATTCTATCACAAGCATCAAAAATTCTGGGTAATTTTTTTTTTTTTTTTAAACATACATTGTGCTTTAGATACACACAGATCAACTAGAACCTCAGATATCAATCTCTGAGAAATACTGAGAAGATGGAAGGCGTTCTATTGTGTATTATAGTCATGCAAAAACAGGTATGGATTTACTGGAAGGGTTAGGAAGGATTAGACCTGCACTCCCTCCCCAGTTAGCTCCACCACCTCCAGTTTATCACCCTGGACACTAGTGGCTGCCAACAATATTGCACCACAGCCTCTCTCTGCTGCAGCAGGACTGTCTGTGTTGTACTCCCTTCCAACCCCTGTACACCTCTCATTTTTTCTACTCTACTGAGAAAAGCTGGGTAAGAGCTACTCATCGTGGGAGGGTTCTTAGCAGCCCCTCCCTTCCCCCTTTGCCATTTACACTGGATCTGACCTGAAGGAATATATTTTCTGGGTCTGGTTCACATACGCTCGTCTCTTTACCTACAACCTGATGGTCGAACTAGACATGTAGAACGTACATAGCAGGAATTTCCAGTAATTTAGCTACTTGAAATAAATTCACAGGATCTCTGCTCTGTTCAGGAGACATCTCAAGAACAGTGGCAAGATTATAAAACTGTCAAAATTCAAATCTCAGGCTGCAACCTGGCTAACTACATAGACGAAATTTCCAAGGGCTGAGATTGACCTTCTGACCTGCAGTTTCTCCAACACATGTTCATAAAGAGCCTAAACTTTGCCTTGCAACAAGTGATCATTATTCTGCTGAATTCTTAAACCCTTCAGCATTTATGCACAGCAGTCCTAATTTCATGGAAAACATTACAATGCTATCCTCAAAGCCTGAGCCATTAATCATGCATAAATCATGAGTAAGCCCTTGTATGCTACTCAGTCACCTAAATAACCGTTCTTTTTCCAAAGTGTGTGATTTTTAGCAGAGATTACAAAACAGTATCTTAAATTAACTTTAGCTTTTCATTCTCTAAATTAAAGCTATTCCCTAAAAGCCATTATTATAAACCAAACAAATTACCACTACTGAAACAGTAAACTTACAAATGATTACAGGCTCTGAACAGATGCAACTCAAAGTCCAGAACTTTACATTATCAACTTACCTAAGCTGCTTTGCATAGCTGAGTTCGATCTCTGTTCTTTCTTTCACAAACTTGATGTATTTTTCCAGAACATCAATACCCCACTGCGTGTGTTTTTCTAAGTTGTCAAACTGGTCCTGCAATGAATCAAAAAAATAGTTTCGTCTCACCGAACACAGAGATAACTAAAAATAATTTCCAAACTGCATATCACCATGAAGAAAGTGTTATTAATATTTTCCATTACCACAGTTAGACATTTTTGTAGTGACACACGTTTTTACATCGATGGAAATACATCTTTTAACATGAGACCAATTCAGTAACATTCTTCATTCCTCATTTCTGAATCAGTTTCATCTCAGAAATCCTGGCAATTCTACTGAATACAATCTTCTAACATAAAGACATACTTAGACAAAGGATAAGAAATAGATACTCTTGCCAGTATTTCATTTTACTCTGAAAAGTTAATAGAAGTTCCATGAATTTGAGGTCTACTCCTAATTAATAATTCTGATTTTCATCTGAAAAACATAGATTTATACTCAAGCTTTGCCAGTGTTATGAATTTAAAATATCATTTAGAACAGCTAACAATCTTTTTACAGAACAGAATTTACTTCCTCCGTAGCCTGTTTTGTTCTAAAACAGAACACATGCTAACAAATGATGCCATGCAAAGTGACATTAGCTATGTTTACAGTAAGTTTTCTTGTCTACCTCCATTTATATACAGATGCTACTTTGTTCTTCAAATATTGTTTCCCTCAAAAACAGTCACACATGTTTTCAATAAAATCTTTTTCAATCAAGAACATTCCACAAGTCAGTTTGGGATTTGCAAATGCCAAGAGAAATTAGGCAACTCTAAATCCAAATTAATTATCCAAGCCAGCTTATTACTATCTGCAGATTTAACCTAAAATTACCTTATTTTTTTTAAATGTGGTTACTTCAGCAACACTCAATTCCATAACCATCCATTCCACACAACATTTCAGAAGTTAATGTTTCTACAAGACTCAAAAAATACTTTTAAACTGTGATACACTGAATACTTATCCTGACAGAAACAGAGTGTAAACAAGGTCTTTTGATATCAGCCTGACTTATTTGGCATCGGGTTCCATTATGGTGTACACAGAAAATAGAGAATAAGTTTGTATACCTACAGAACAAAGGTTAGATTTACAACATTTTCCAAAAAAATTGTACACAGCAATAGATTCGGGTCAGATGCTTAGCTGCCACAGAAGCGATGCTTCTTTCTATCTGCCCGAGATTTGGTCTTGTGACTTTCAGTTCGTACAGCTATCATCAAATGTTATCAAAGAAATACAAGCCCACTTCCTTAGATGCACAGAGTAGAAAACTAACAGAAAACTACTACAAAGCCTAGTTTATGAATATGATGCTTTTAAGCAAATACCACTTTCTACTTTGTAGCATATCTGGCTCTGACAGTAAGTTAGATCAGCATCAGGAGAGATTCTTCCAGCATTGAACAAAACAGGTACACAGGAGCTGCTACTTGCTAACAAAACTGTATTTTGAAGGGAAGAAATATAAACCATGTTAGAGGAGGAAATTTGCAAAACCCTAGCAAGAAGCAAGTTAAACCAGCAGACAGTATGGATGGAATAGGACACATAGGATTCGTGTATCTGCGTATTTGTTCTGGTTTAGCACAAAGTACTATTTTAAACCAATTCAGCCAAACCAGACTAGGCCTCAGTTTAAATCATGTCAGTATTAGTCAATTAAAGAGGCATTGGGGGGAGAACAGCAAAAGGGCAATAGTATAAAGCTACAAAAATAGTAAAGAACTTCTAAGCCCCATGCTCCAAGAACTAAGAAAAAGTGGTTAAGGGCAACGGGGGGAAAAAAAAATATTCAAAATACACAGAATAAACCCCTGACTTCCAGCAATATAAGTCACCCGTAAACCAATATAACATCCACTCAAAAGGAGGATGTAGATATTCTGCAGAAAGGGAAGATGTGTACTAAGCCAGTACATATTTGCATATAGATAAAACCTTATTTCAGACAATTTCACAGGTGGGGAGAATACAAAGACAACATGGGTAACATCACGGACCTCTCCTCCTCCCGGAGGGCTCAGATCAGGAAGGAACACGGTGTGCTGTCTGGAGTACGATGCCAGCACAACGAGGCACCTTCTACTCTGCTTCAAATATACAACCTCTACATCTCTAAAATTATGCTGGCGTCAAGAAAGTAGAGCAAACATGGTCTTTTTAAGGTTTCTGATAAAGAGGCCTTGTAGCTATCCCAAACCCTACTCTTCCACAATTTACATTATGTAACATAAACACATGCATATAAAATAAATACCCCACGAGGCAGTCCATTGCTCACAAGTTTACATGCATTCACACACACTCCCAACTTTGAGAAGGGAAATCTCCTGGAGGGAAATCCACTCCCTAATCCCTGTAAGCAAGTTAAACCAACCTTATCAGATATACTGTACGAGTAGCAAGAAACTTAGCATCCTAGTGTAACCCCATTCAAAGAGGAAAGGTCATGGTTTCCCATAGGAAACAATGCCTTTCAAGGAGATCCTACCCTTTGAGAGAATTCACTCTGCTGACTGCACAGAAAGATAGAGCAGGTTCACCCTGGAAAGGCAATCTTGGTGGTGGCTTGTTCAAACCTCTTCCACCACCATCACCACCACCCTGACTCAATTCTCAGAGCATCTTTTAGATCAGAGTATGAATAAAAACCTGAAAATGGCTCCAGGTAGCTGCCTCAGTTTGGTCTGTTATCCCACAGATGGATCTGCTGGACTGTTTCAGCGGCCTCACTATGTCAAGTTTGGCGAAAGAAAACTCCATGATGTGCAGTGCAAAGGCGAATAACCGCGGCGCAGCTGTCAGACAGACCAACTGCGTGAAGACGCTAACTTTCTATTTATAAAGAGAGCAGAGACACTTGTCCTGCACCAAGCTGTAACCAGAAGAACCTCAACCAGATAAACTACAAGCACTGACCTCCGCTACCAAGAAGCAAGGCAAGGTGAAATTTAGCTTTCTGCAGACTTTGCTAAAGAGAAGAGTTTCTGTCCTTTTCCAGGCATGGAACAGTTTTGGCCCAAGTGCCATTTCACCAAGCAGCCAACGCCCCACAACAGTGTGTTACACTGGGGTCATGTATTCCATTATCCGTTCTGTGTTCCTTAAGCATAAAAAAAGTCAGTAAAATTGGCAACACCATCACTTGCTAAGCATGAGATTCCAAAGGAAAGGCAGCGCAGCCAGAGGGACCTAACACAGATGTGTCCTCCTTGTTTCATGGATCTGCTCAGCAAGCTGAAGGTAGGCAAAGGCTCCGTCTTAAAGCTAATGAATCGTATGGATGACAGAGTACACAGAATGCTTTGATCATAAAGCATAACCTTTACTTCATGGAATCCCCAAGTCCAGGGATACATGCAATCAATGCAAAAACAGAACTTCTAAAGAGGAGATTTTTGAGAGTAGTTATCAACAATGTCACCCTTCAAACAATGAACATTTAAAAGATATTTTTTTTAAAATTGATTTAGTATTTCCAAAGTTTATTACAAAAATGCATTATCACATGGTATCTGAAAAGTTAAAAAAAACCCTCAACTATTCCGTAGCAAATTTGGTCTAGGTCTAGTGTCCCTAACAATGAGATTTTCACCATTCTCCGTAATAGACTGCTTCCCATAAATGATTTCCCAGAAGCAGATGGCTAGAAAAGTAAGTTCTTCACAAGACTCTCAAACACCAGTACTATGTTTCATTTCACTTTTCACTGAACTCCAGAATAATTTTATAGCTTAAAACAAGCTCTTCACAGAACTTAATCCCAGTAAAAAAGATCTCATGAAGAGGGCAATGCCATCAGTAAATTAACTAGTATTTTGATTAACTTAAGCACTTGTAGCACTGGGCATAGGAAGCTTCTCATATACACACAATAACTCGAAGGAAGTTTTCAAACACAAAGATCAAGGTATCAGTGTTGCACTGAAAGCCAGCAAGAAGCTGGTGGCTGGGGAAACATCTACCTTACAAAAAGAAGCAAGAGTGCAGCTTGTGAGGATTTATCTGTTTCTGCTCTGAAGGAACTTGGCTTTACAACCAGGAGCAGTCTAGTCAGAGCAGCACATGGTTTCAGCACAAAGCCCACCATCCCTGCCAGTGACTGGATCCAGGTTTAGCAGGTAAAGCGTGCCACTACAGCTGTGCAGGTTCGGTCATCAGCTGGAAGTTGGCTCAGGTACCTCCAGGAGCTGCTCTTTCAGCTTTTGATTTCAATGTACAACTTCTCCTCTGTTTGTTTTTGCAGCCTCCTCACCCTTCCAGTTAGGGATAGCATTAGAAAACAATAAATTCCACAAGGCTTTAGCATTCTTCAAGAAAGGCAAGAAAACAAGACAAGAAGCATGATGCAGTGTTCAGTGAGAATGCTCCCACCAGACCACAGCGAGGGGGGAAACAAAAGGTCATTTTGCACCTGTTTTCTCTGAAAAAGAAACACCAAAACATTTTCTAGAAGCATTCACTACTCCTCTGACTCAGAGACTGGTTTACATATAAGAACACTCTTGAGCAAAATACGGCACTGACAATGAGTCGTGGATCTCATCAGGCTACCACCATAGCCTTGACGTTATTGTCTATGTCCTTTGGCCTTCCAACCTGCCAAATCTCACGTTCTCCCATTTTCAAGTCCCTATACTTACTTATTGTGATAGCAACAGCTTATTAAAAAGAACAGACTTTTGACTGACAATCAAGATACACACATAATTAAACTACTCATACAGCTGTAACTTATTCCTCTTCACCAGATTCCACCGGCTTCCCAATGACAGCAACACATGCCAGTACAAACACTTCATGCCTTCCCAAGTGATGGAGGAGTCTGAATATACGAGCTGACCCACTTGACTTCACGTGGGTGGGAAAGCAGAGCCCCTGCTGCAAGCTGTTTGAAACAAACAGCATCTTCGTATTTGTTCAGAGCTTAACACATTCTTGAGCATGCACACAAAAATTAAAGCTCAAAAGAGGAAAGAACTTTAGTCATTAACTTGAATGGGAATTGGACATCCAAGTACCCAGAATGCTTTGAAAATTTTATCCCTAAGGCAAAGTGTGTTTCTAACTTCATTTCTGTTTCCATTGATTCTATCCCGGTATTTTTACCCCTGCCCAAATAACCTCACATTCATGCATTCTTTCTGAAACTCGGCTACATGCTTGTTACGCTGAAAATACTTAAAATGGAAATAGTGCTGCCTATTTGCTTTTCCTCATTTTAACGGCTACTTTAAGCTGTCAAATCCCCTCACTTCTCAACTGTTCTCCTGAAGTCACATTCCCCAGCTATGCAAAGTATTTTTGGGAAGAAGAAAGTTAGCAATTACAAGAAAAAAAAAAACAAACCACCAAAAGAAAGATAAAGCTTTTTCCCATTTCTAAGCCACATAACATGGAGTACAACCAATTATTGAGCAATAAAAAAAAGTGTTATTCGTGTGGTCTTGAAGATCAGCTCAGTAAGATATTCCTTTCTCTTTCAAAAGCGCTTCCATCTATTGCAAAATAGTTCAACACAAGGCTCGTTCAGATCCAACGATGGATGGGACCTTAATTTGCCACCAAGGGGCTTCAGCATTAACATCTACTGAAATAAAGGGGGTGGCCTCACTCTTCTTTTGAGTTCCAGTCTCCGTCTCTCCGCAGCCAGACATGACTCACACAGGTCGCTGTACTCCCCATGTCTGGTTGGTGCTTTTTGCAAACAGAAAGGCTGGTGACATGGAGTCCAACTCCACCACACAGCTAGGCCAGAAGTCCTGGGATTTCCATTTGGTTTCAAGTGTGAACGAAACATTAGATTCTGAGAGATTTTACCAATTAATTCTGCAATTTTAATCATCGTGTCAAACTTGCTCAGATTAGACTTAGGTGGCAGTGTTTACCACACCAGTAACCAGGCTGAACTGTCACTCTTTCTGCGATTTTCACAGGTAGTGGTGCAGGAGTGTGAAATTAAGAATGCTAATACAGAGACAAGTAGGGAAGAAAGATTATGCTGAAAATTCAGATGCTAATAACAGAAAAACAAGCCTTTATATTTAGCATATTCCTCCTATAATTCTAATCTGGCAACATAATAAAAGACCCATGATTCTTAAACATTAAGAGTATCTGAAGACTTCCTACTACCTCATTCTCCGATTGAGTTCGATTCAGTTTCCTCCCTAAATTACTTGTTTATCTACTGTCCTAAAAACATAAGTAGGAATAGGGGAATTAAACGATAATTTTCACCTCTGATTCACACGTTCTCCTCCCACATCCCTCTTTTTCTTAAACACACTCATCCATTTCCATAGGCAAAAATGAATTAAAGTGAAGATCAAGAATACATGACAGTGTTCAAATTCTAAATGACTTTTTTAGATTCCATGGTTTAACAACTTCAAATTATAAAAATAATTAACATGATGATGAGACCTTCACAGGCTCGGGTAAGTCCCATATGGCACTACAGTGCTAGTAGAATACAACAGAATTCAGATCACAGATCCTCAGAGACCTACAATAAAGCTATATGCAAATGTTAACAGTCTTCAGGCAAATTAATAATGAAAGAAAATGCATAAAGTACAGGCTGCCACTGCAAGAGCCTTCCAGAAAATACGAAAGCACCTCAACATCTGTTGACTCAGCCACTACTGATGAGAGACAACTTCCCACACAAAACTTGTCAGCTATAGTCAGTGAAATCCTCAGTTAATGACAACTAAACAAACATCCATGTTTACACATGTTAAGTATATTAAGTATGAAATGGAGTACGGGACACTAACCTTTTGCTTCATGCAGCACAGACAAGGAGGACTAACAGCACCATGGAAGACATACCAATGAGACAGGGAGATCATCTCTTTTTGGTTTACATTCAAATGATGCTGTGGCTTTACCAGTTGTTTTATGAATCCACCCTTCCATCACCCCTGTATATCCGGTTCTCGTTCACAAAACTATTTATGATCACATGCATTTTTCGTGCAGATCTCCTATTCATCCACGTGCTCAATTTCATTTTACCCTTTAAGTATTAAATAAATTCTTCCTGACCTTTCACCTTAAACAGGCATATTTCCACTCGAGCCGAATAATAAATACCAAAGAAAAAAATCCATCTTACTTTCCTACCTCCATTTTCCCTTCATCACCATCCCTTAAACTAATTTTTCCATACAGCCCAAAAGGTTTTTAACTATTCTTTTATCTCCTCAGAATGTGATCTAGTCAGGAGAAAATAGAAGCAGAAATAAGATTCTTTACTGCATCATTAGGCAACTGAGTGCATTTGAAACTGGGGGAAATCCCAGAAATCAAGAGTGGAAACAGACTATGTTTTATGTTGAAATATCTTTTTTGTTGCTACATAAACTCACCTCTAATTGTCCTACTTGTTCCAATAAACATTATGAATTAAGCAGTTTCTGGCCTGTATTTCAGCCCCGAAATGCTTACTCTCTTCAGCATTTTGCTGAAGCTGTGAAGCAAAATAAGTTCTAATATTTATGCCAGTTTTAATTTGGATTTAAAATAATGTTGCCCCAGTATAATAGCAAGGCCCTTTGCACAGTAAAGTGTAGCAACAGGGAGTAACCTTCTTAATTGCTCCTGAGACCAACGACACTCATCCCCACCCAAAAAACCACCTTCCACAAACTCAAGAGTGACCCCTCCTGCTAATTAAGCAGAAGTGCTGTCTCACAGGCAGGTTTCGGCCATACCCTAACCCTGCCTTGATGGAAACTTGACTCAAGTCAAACAAGAAGTGCTTCTGAAAAAAAGCCACCTGAGCATACAGCGCAGAGGGCAGCACCTGGAGAGCAAAACGAATATTACAGCCACGCTGAGGCAAGGCCAGTTCTGGGAGTACAACCAGATCGTCCGGGTTGACAGGGAACAAATTAAACTGCAACTTCTAACAAAAAGACCCACCTGCAGTAAAGCAGCTGTACGTCCCCCACTAAGTAAAACGCTGAGCTTGTCCTCATACCCGTGTAGCTTACAATCTCGTTCTAGAGAAGGTGACGCACAACTCCAGACTCTAAACCACAGCAGTAGGCTACAGAGAGCACGACAACAAACTGCAGTGCAAAGCCAACTAGCGAGCTTTGAAGCGGGGAAGGGAGGGAGAGCGACTGCCTCAGCAGCAGCACAGAGCACCGGGTGGGCAACGAGACACCTCCGCCTGCCTGACCGGGCACCGGGCACAGCCCAAGCGCTCACGTTGGTGACCCACTTTAACACCTATTATGGAAGCCTTGCAAAACCTGACGTGGTTCACAGGAGGACGCTTCCCTGTGTGAGTACAACCACTGTCATCAACGGCCCAGACGTTCACACGCACACACTCTCAATGCCTAGTTCTCTCTGCTGACAGCTTAAACCGTGAACTGAAACTACTCCTTCCTGCAGCAGCCAGAGGCCTCTGAGTCACTGCTGCTGCCCGGCCACGGGTGCAGGAGCAGTGGAGCTCCAGGAGGAGTAGGTGCTCCTGCAAGAAACCTCCTGGTCTTCACCCCAGGGGCTGCTCTTACTTCTACAGCGAACAGCCTTCCTCACCGGAGCCCAAACCTGTTGAAGCCCAAACCTATTAGACCCCCCAAAACCCTCCACCTCTGCCATCCTGGCGTCAAACCAAGCCTTCTCCTCCCCCTTAGCCTGTCGTATCCTACGAAGGATGTGGTAAAGCAGAACTTGTGGTCCCTCTATAGCAACAGGGCAAGTAACAGTGCTAACACAGCAGCCAGGAAGGAAGGTGAGAGAGAGAATGTGCCATACAAGAGAGGATGTGGTTGCTGGTACTGCAGCAGCTTAAAAAGATGCTGCGAGAGGTAAGACGAGAGAGGAATGATTAATTCTGGGGAGTGGGAAGGCAGGAGGATGTGAACAGCTCAACTGGAGCAGGACAGAGCTGATGAGCAATAGGTGATTAAAAGAAACAGCAACTGAATTAAAGGATACTGGGTAGTTAGGGACAATAAGATGATCCTTCTGCAGGCAAAAGACTAACGGGAAGCCTGGTCTTCTTAGAAGAAGGGAGATTTTTATGTGAAATTATGTAGGTTACATGCCCTGGATGGCACATGTGGAAGAACGTAAGTCCACCTAGTGTAGAGCATTATATAGGTGCTGTTTCATTTCTATTCAAACAATTACCTGAAAAAGCCATACAGAGGCGTTAGAGACTTGACACAAGTCATCTGCTGTTATCAGTGGGAGATGCTTCTAAGAAAGTTGTGTTACATCTCCTGAAACAGGAAATGTGCATCTTAGAGGTGTCAAGATGTCACGCTTTTGAAAACGAATACTGTAGTTTTCTTCGAATAAGGAAAAGGTAAGGCTCAAAAAAATTGTTTGCAATGTCCAAGGATACTTTTCATAGATGGCCATGCTGCAGCAGCAATTCATTTCCTTCAAATAAGTTTAAACGTTTTGAGGTTTGAGGCACTGCATGACTTCGCCACAATGAGAACCATCTGTCATAAGCAGACCATTCAGAAATGAACACTTCTTTTCAAGCATACAATTCTGCTTATAAAATACATGCGAGAAACCCCAGAATGGGACACAGTTTTGTTTCAAAATACATTATAATGTGCAAATTACAACCCAGGATGTAAGAAAGCTCTTAAAGAGCAAGATAATAAGAGAGAAAACTCAACTAATGCCAGATGTAAGGTCAGAAATACCAACTACTTTTATTGAAGGACTGAGTGCATTTCACCCTTTTTCTGTACATGTTCAGTTATTTAAACTGAAGACAAACATGCACATACTGCTTCTCCTTTCGGTGACACTAGCGCAACTCAACCGATTTAAGTGAACTTACTCCTACTAGGTATGGAGATAAGCAGCAGAATCTAGACCTTAAAATCCAGACTCGTTAGCTAAGCAAAAGCTAAGCAAAGGCTCATAACTACCAAAATCTACTGGGGCCCAGAGAGATGATGCATCTCTACCATTAGCATTAATGATACCCAAGAAACTCATTTTAAAAACAAAGAAACAAAACAAAGCAATGTTAACCTCTTCCTTCTGCTCATCCTGGGAGAATAGGAATGGGACAAGGATTTGGGTTTTGCTGACAGTATCCAGAGCTGCAGACTGAAAGCTGCAACGACCCACAGGGATTCACTGTTCTGTTCTGTGCGTTATAAACAAGAGCTTTGAAAAATGAGCAGATTCTGGTGTGTATCGCTCTGCTGCTGGGATGGTATAAATCATGAGCCGCAGCAGAGCTCCAGATCCCAGCTGCCTCCCTCAGGAGTTGCAGCATGGTAACAATGCTAAATATATGCTGCTGTTGTTCCAGTAAGGTTTTTCAGTTGACAATGTTGCAACTTTTCACTGTTCCCCAGCATCATCCCACTTCCCCGATTTAATACACACCCATTCTTTTATTCTGAAATAATTTGAACAAATGCAATTTTAGAACTAATTCCCAGTAAATCTTTTGGTGCCTGGCTACATCTTTGGATTAACTGTTGACTGATTATCATCCTCTTTTTTTCCATTCTGCGAAGCTCTCCCTTAATAATACCAGCTGTTAAAACAAAGATCAAGAAGATCTCTTGCCCACACAGTTTCCCCTTTGGGCAGCTGTGTACTAATTATTAAAAATGAACCATTCAGTGTTCCTGCTTATTGCACGGGTAACTACAATAGAAAAACAAACAAGCCTGCTGATCCATTTAAAAGAAGGCACACACACACAAAAAGGGCAATTCTGCCCTCTTATCCAAAACCATACTGAATTACAACAGTAGAATCTTATCCACAAGAACAATACTTCAAACTGTAGTAGTCTGTGGGAATGTATTTTGGGGAAACTAGCTTTTTGCCCAACTTCTTCATAAACCAATGCCATACTGGATTCATCATGTAGAATATCCAAGCTGTTCCATGCACCCTCAAAGTACATGATTTTGTCATTAATATCAAACCTGTTCAAATACAATACTGCTCTAAGCACGCAGCTGGAGTTTAGGAACTCCTGAATTTTAACCCCATTCTGTTGAATTCTCTGGAAGAGTAACATTTGGGTGAGAGGTCTTTTTTGCTTGGTTTTGGGGGGATTTGATTATTTTTATATAACCACTTTAAAAAAAAAAATCAATGACACTGTTAAACTTTGCAACATAAGAGTCTTTGATCTCCCTCTATCTAAATGTAGCCCATATGGGCTACATTTAAAAAAAAAAGTAAAGGCCTTGCCAGGTATGCCTGGTATTCTCAATAACAAAACTTCTGATCTTCTCATCTCCATTAAATGATTCACCTGTCAAGTGTAGAATGGTGCATGTGTGTGAATCTCTTTTCTACACAGATGCTAATGCAAACATGTATTTATTTATTAAACAGAAAAGAACAGCCTTTACTCCTCTGACTCATTTTTGCCTCCTCCTCTGGCTGTGAAGCACTCAGAATTGACTACCCAACTCCACTGCAGGCACGGCGTCCTTATGGGATGTTTATGCAGACGCTTGGAAAAGAAGAATGTTGTAAAAGTCACTGTAATTCTGCTTAGCTGGAGGTTGCCTCCTAGAATCATTGGAGCAATGGCAATACAGAGGGTCAAAAAATAAGCCCCCCCAAGCATGTTCAAAGCCCTTCCCTGAAGTTCAAATAAAAAGTGAAAAATCTGTAAACTTATGTTCCCTCCTCTCTTTTCCAAATTAAATGGAACTAACAGCTGAAAAAGACTAAAGTACTCCTTTGCAGGCAGGGTTCAAAAAGCATTTAATATCTTAAATACCACGACGTTACAAATACAGTCCTAGATTTTCCAAGGGCCACTTCACACTCAGGACCAAGCAAGATTAGTGCTATGCCTTAAGTATTTCTATCTGCCATTGCATTCCATTTTTAACCCAGAAATTAGATTTGGTGCTTCTGCTCTGATCCAAGAAATAGTTAAGTTTCCGAAACAGGAGACTTCTCAGAGAGATATGTACGATTCAGGAAATCTAATGCAATAGTTAAAACAACACTGTCATTCTGAGTACATAGCATTTTAAATATCTGCAAACCCAGGCATAAATTCAACTTAAATTTTAAACACAAAGTTGATCACTTCAAAATTTGTTAACAAACTCTGTTCAAAGTGCATTTCATAATTCAGTATTATCCACTCATACACCTCACTGTGGAGTGAAGCAGTCCAGCAACACTAGCAAAAGAATATATTAATTCTGGAACTAGGCCAGAAATAGAAAATAAGCCAAGAGCTGAAGAAAAGCTGAAGAGACCCTATTCCTTAAATCCACCTATTGGGGTTCATCACACAGCTTTTTTATTACAGTAAGACCCAACTCTTCCTACAGCTATGAAAACGGCAACCAAGACATTCAGCTAACATCCTGTCAAATATTTTCCTATTACCTTTCTCATCTCAGCTTTTCAGCTGATAAATGCTTCAGAAAAGGGACTAACCCCTGCTGCATTTGCACACACTTTGCCGTACTTTGTACAGTCAGGCCATTTGTCTTGATTTTGACAACAACATTGTTTCAGACTGATCCCACTTGCATAAAATACCCAAACTTTAAGCTGAATCTTGCCGTGCCCCTTCTCCTCTGCAAAAGGCGAGATCACCTGTATGGCCACAGAATTAATCTGCGATTAACAAACTAAAATATGGTCCAGCCAAAACTAATGTGGCAACTGTACTGCTGACATGTCTTCCTAGGGATCAAAAATACCCACCTGTGCATCAAAGCAGATATTACTATCAATAAACAAGGATTCTCTGATAACTTAAGTTTCTTTTCCTTTGGAGGGAGAGAGCATATACTCATTCTCACATGCTCAGTTCTATTCCATTTCTATAAAGTTTATCCTCAGGTAACAACTCCCATTAATTATAGTGTGAACTCGTCTTGAAGTTTAAATCTGAGGAAAAGTAATCACATTTCCCTTAACCAAATAATCACTGCATAAAGCCTCTCCGAAACTCTACTGGGTCCCCCCCCTCCTACCAACAGAAGCCTCTCTCAGTTTTCCGTAATAAGATCGCAGCAAAATAAATGAATGCATCAAAGTAGGTGGAATAAAGAAGGGGAAATACTGTGCAAAATGCTGACCCACCAAAAGCACACAAAGCATTTGTTCAGTAGTGACAACGAATAATTTAATCTGAGGCAAATTACCAAACAAACATCAATTAAATTACATGCTAGAATAGAAGAGAAAGTTCTCCCACACACATTTCAAGTTTTCAGAGTCAAGAGAGCAGCACGCACGCAGCCAAGCACAATGCTCTGTGGATTGTGATGGAGCCATCCCAGCTACTCACTCAAGGATACTTGAGATTCTCCACAGGACATGAGACAATTACAAGCATCTAAAGTGAAAGAGGTAAATTGAACTCCATCACACTGAACATTCATACAAGAAACATACAGATCATGTGTCACCAAGCTTTGTAAAATGGGAAGAAATCAGTGTTTCCTACCCTATAAACATGACATTCATGAAAGACACGAACTAAAGTTTTGTAACACAATTATCTCTACCATTCATAAATTTTAAGTGCCCAACCACCTGATCAGAAAGCATTTGAAGCAAGTTGTAGCAGCAGCAAAGATCCTCCAGCTCCAACAGCAGCCCCGTTGTGCTAAGTGCTGCCTATACAGCCAACAGATCTGAAATAGGGACCAGTTCACAGAGAAATCAGAGACAAGCGGGGAACCGCAGCGCAGCGAGCGAGACACAGTGGTTTGCTGACTGTCCCACAAAGATGCTGTAGTAAGGCCACACTCTGAGCCCCAACGGACAAAGCTCAAGTTCAGTGTGCTAACCATACTGTGCTAACCAAGATAACCTAAAATTACAGTTTCGAGAAAAGAGGGCATCTACTGACTGACTGTACAAACCACCTAGCCTGGCTCCCTACAAAGCCTCCGTCCGGCCTCTCAAAGTAAAATAGAACATTTTATGGAAACAAATCAACAATTACATTCTCTTTTGACCAATATGCCTTAGAATATAATGTTTCACTATCCTGAGCAAGAAAAGCAACATCCTTTGATCCTTTAAGTAAGGACTGCTTTCTTCAGCAAAGATATTCTGCTCATAAGCTGGATAGGCAAGTCTAGCTGAGCAAAAGGGGTAATTCAGTTTTCTTGCAACAACCATCTCAGGTTCTTGGGTTCCAAAAAAACCATGTGAGTATTTTATAACACACGCTGTAACAGTGACAATGGTACCATGATATAGATTTCAAGCGTTCACAATGCTTGAATAAGCATGCATCTTCACAACCCTAATGGGAATTACATCAGTAAACAGTCTTTTTCTATTAATCTAGTTTTTAGACAAAGACAGGAGGAAAAGCACTACGCAATTTAAAACAGGGCTTATTGGATCTAAGATTAAAAGCCACACGTATGTCACACCAGTCTGACCACTTCCTTCCGCCCATCCTATCTTCCAGTACTACACGCTTGCCTAAATCCAGTATCAGTGAAACAAGGGACAGCGCAAAATGTTTGGGGTGTTTGGTTGTTTTTTTTTTTAAATTCCATTCCTAAGTACGCAGCTTTATATTCACTTCTCAGTTCTGAACAGTCAATCAGTACTAGTTCATACACCTCAGACAGAAGTTGTGCTGCAGCAAGTCATAAAATTGTGCTTTACCCATCTAGGCAGCTTTTACTAAAATGTTTGGGTTCAATCTCTGAATAAAAGCATCCATTTTAAAAATAGACTTCTAAAAAGTTTGAAATTTTTTATAGTTTTAAACCCCCATTCATATCCCTCTTCTCCAAGAACTGCCCGACAATACTGTTATGGTTGGTGGGGTTTTTTTGTCATGTTTGTTTGTTTGTTTGTTTGGGGGGGG
>NW_009186907.1:2407-2612 GCF_000690835.1 Fulmarus glacialis | reverse complement strand
ACCCAGCACTCAGAACGCCAGCGCACTACACACATCATACCCTCCGCTCAGCACCAAGATACCCCACTGCCCAGCACCCCCAGCGACCAGCACCCCTACTGCCCAGCACTAACTCCTGGACATGAGGCACAACCAAGCACACACAGCACCTAGACATGCCCAGCACCCAGCAGCCCCAGTGCCCAGCACCGAGAAACCCCACAGC
>NW_009186907.1:668-2276 GCF_000690835.1 Fulmarus glacialis | reverse complement strand
AGCACCCAGCACCACAACACCCAGCATCCCCTGCGACCAGCACCCAGCACCCTCACTGCCCACCACCCACAACCCCAAGGGCTGAGCACACAGCATCTAGACATGCCCAGCACCTGGACACGCCCAGCACCCACAAGACCCAGTACCTGGTCATGCCAAGCACCCGGTCATGCGAAGCACCCAGACATGCCCAACACTCAACAGCCCTGTGCCCTGCACCCAGTAGCCCCAGCACCCAGCATCCAGCAGCAAGACATACCCTGCACCCACTTATGCACAGTACCCAGCAGCCTCAGGACCCAGCAACCAGCACCCCCAGTACTTAGCCCCCAGCACCCACACCGGCCAGCACCCAGCAACCCCAGTGCACAGCACCGAGTAACCCCATTGCCCAGCATCCCCAGCACCCAGCATCCACATATGGCCGTGCCCAGCACATGGACATACCCACTAGCCAGCACCCCTAATGCCCAGCACCCAAAGTGCCCTCCACCCAGCACACAGCACCCAGACATGCCTAGCGCTCAGTAACCCCACCACTCAACAGCTCGGATGAGGAAATGCCCAGCAACAAGCTGTCCCAGGCCTATCACCACCAGTGCCCAGTACCCAGGACACAGAAATAACCAGCACATGGACATGCCCACCAGCCAGCATCCCCAGCGCCAAGCTCGCAGCACCCAGACATGCCCAGCACCCTGATATGCATATTCCCCAGCACTCCCACGGCCCAGCAGTCCCAGTGCCCAGGACCCATCACTTGGACATGCCTAGCACCCCGCACCCCCAGTGCCTAGCACCCAGTACCCCCAAAGCCCAGCACACAGCACCGCCAGTGCCCAGCACTGCCAGTAGCCAGCATCCACCACCCAGACATGAGCATCATCTAGCCATTCCCAGCACCAAGACCTCCCAGTACCCAGCACAGGGACATGTCGAGCACCCAGCTATGCCCAACACCGAGCAACCCCAGCACCCAGAACAGTTCCAGAACCCACTACACTCAGGGCCTAGCACACAGTACCCCCACAGCCCGGCACCGACACATGCCCAGCACCAAGCACCACCAATGGTACCAAGGGGTTCTAGGTGTGCTGGATGTTGCGCATTTAGGGTGCTGGAGGTGGCTAGGTGCTGGGCAGCTGAGAAGGGGCTATCAAAGGGATGTGAGTGCCTTCTGCATGGGAGCTCGACGTACTGTTTGTGCAGCTTGAAAGTGGGCTGAGTGTGAAAGCTACGCGGATGAGGAAGCACAGAGCCCCTGTGTTTGTAGGGCTCTGGAGGGATTAATGCGGGAAGGTGAGAACTGCCAACATCTTTCAGTCCTGCCTACTTGTGTGTGGGAGCTCGACAGCGCACTTGACTGCTTTGCAGGTTGGGCTTTGGCAAGGTTGAAGGTTGACTGGTACAGTGATTGCAGAGCCCTGGTGTTGGTGGGTACCTGAAAGAGCTGCCACGAACGACCAACATTCAGTCTTGGTTCATTCTGTGTCAGAGCGCCATCTGGTGGGTGGCCGTTTCAGAGCAGTGCTCCGAGGACGGTGAGGCATATGTTGATGTTTAGGCGGGAGACCAAAGGGAGGGGGCCAGAGTAGGCGGGACGGTGAG
>NW_009186907.1:0-524 GCF_000690835.1 Fulmarus glacialis | reverse complement strand
GGTTTTGGGTGGGCTGCCACGGAAGGCATTTGCAACAAACAGCGTTCAACCCTGGTTCCTTCTGTGTTGGAGCGCCATTTAGTGGGTAGCCATTTCGGAGTTGGGCTCTTAATGAAGGCAACACTTAGGTTGATGTTTACACGTAAGAACAAGGGGAGGGGGGCCGGTGTTGGGGAGGCTGAGAAGGGGGTGCCAAGGGAAGGTGAGGGCCAGCATCAGCCTTCGGTCCTGGCTACTTCTGTGTTCCATCACACCACCTACCACACTGGGCTCCAAGAAAGTAGTCCCTTCTCAGCCCCTCAACAACGGCCCCCTCCTTTTGTGCTCCCACCTAAACTCAACCTATGCCTTACCTTCATCAGAGCTCAGCTCCTATACGGATTCCCACCAGATGGTGCTCCAACACAGACGTAACCGGGATTGAAATCTGTTGCTTGAACTTGCCTTCCGTGTCAGCCCTTTCAGGGCACCACCAACACCGGGGCCCTGCACTCGCTGTACCATAGAATCATAGAATCATAGAA
>NW_009186906.1:148973-149232 GCF_000690835.1 Fulmarus glacialis | reverse complement strand
GAGGGGCGAGCGCGGGACAGACCCCTCGTCCTCGCCTGGAGGGGGAACTGGAGACGCTCGCGGGGTCCGCTGCAGTTGGGGGCCGATGGGCACAGGGCTGGCTGAGCGCGCCGCGGGGGAGGGCACCGGGGCTGAAACCCTGGGTTGATTGTACTGGTGCACCTTGAATAAAGGTTGAAGGAAAAGGTTTGTACCGTGTGACGTGAGCGTTGATTTCCTGAAGGCAACTGGGAATTGCAGTATGGCTACACTGTCTTGT
>NW_009186906.1:124435-148876 GCF_000690835.1 Fulmarus glacialis | reverse complement strand
TTTTGTTCTGTTTTAAAGGTCCATGATGTTTCTTTAAACAAGCTCTCTGCAGTCTTCGGTTAAGTGGTTAGCTATCTGGTTTTGTGAGTGATTGAAACGAGAGTATGATTTTAATGTTCCCTGTTGCACCACCCACCAGTTCTGTGTCTATAAGATTTCATTAACTTTAATGATACAATAAAAAAAACCCTAAGTGTAATAATGCAGTGATGATAGAAAGGGAGTAACTCAAAGCAACTCAGAGTGCTCCTGTTGTTAATGCTCTCCATCTGAGATCTTCTCTTTAAGTAATTCAGAAACCAAAGTTGCAAGATTCATTTGATTCATTTTGGTACCTCAAAGAGCAGCATTACAGGACTGTGTGTGCAAACCTCTCTCTATGAGGATAATTTTGGCTTTCACTTGCTACACTTGTACAGATTGACATAGTAGATATGTATGTCAATAAGCAGATATCTGGCTGAGAAGATCAAATGACTGTGATTGAGCTCTTGCAGAAAAAGCTAGGGTAAATAGCATGGCTGTGTGTCTTGAAAAAGACAGGCGAGGCAGCAGAAGTTGCGCAATGGTACAAATTAGGAGCTGGAGAGCCACGGCTTACCCCCTCCACCCCCAAACTTTTAACCAGCAGCGATGCTTCTGGTTCATAACTTCAACTTAAAAGGGCACAGATGCTGACTTCTTCTTTTTCAATACATGGTTTATTCAGCAGTCCAAGGCAACTACAAAGTTATTGCATGCTCTCAAGTACTTCTTGCAGATAAGGTTTTGTCATTACGGAAATGTAACACTTAATACAGCCTTGCCTTGAAATTGTCTGGCCCTGTCACAAAACCTTCACAGCTCTCCTTTTACTGTGACCATTCTGTAAAGAAGATGATGATTTGTAATTTATTTTTGCAGCAGAATTACTCACTTACTGTGAGCTGGGAGTACAATTTTGCAAGGCTGATTTAACTTGTTTTCTTGTTTCAAGGACAGATATAATCCTATATTTACAAAGTAATTACATGGTCCTTCATGTATAATACTTAGTCTGTTTGTGGAAGCTATTCATCATATAATTAAATGCATGGTAACCCTTTACAACTTCTTGTAACAGGTAAAGAGTCCTCCAAATTTGTGCGCTACTAAATACAGCTTTTCCCAAATTGCAGATGCTGGTTAAAGTGACCAACAGTTTTACTACATTATAATTATGTATTCTTTCCATTGCTTTTCTTTGAAATTAATTCAGGTGCATGAGTATTTAACTAGATTTGGGCTTTTTTTCATTAACTGGTGTGCTGAGGAGGGTTATATCTGAAACCAAGGATTAAAAAATAATAATTTTGCAACCTTCCAAAGTGCCCACGTCACTCATGTCTGTCCTGTAATGCCCAAAGCCTTTGCCGACTGTTTAGAGCATTCAAAATAATGATAACGATTTTTCATTCATTTAGTGAAAGAGAGGGAGAAAATGGAGGAGAGAAACTGAAGTGACCTTTTGTGGTAAGCAGAAATGTGCCAATATTGAAACACAATTATCTGAAGTGCCTGTGGGTACCAGCTTCCTGTTGATAACCTCTGGTGCTAATTACCTGCAAGAATTCAGGGCAGATATTTGTGACTTGAATTAATTGGCTCTTGGGAAAGACAGCACTTGCAGAGGCTATTGAGAGAAAGTAAGACAGAGCAGCAAGATGGAAAAGATGCTTGTGATGACGGTGGGGCCTTTTGGTTCTGGTTTCCACCGTTCTCCTCTACAGGCACGGTTGTGCTGCAGCCTAAATGCCTCAGCCGGTCTGTGAGATACCATGTTTTATCGCGCTCCTCCAACCTTCCCAGTGATTAGAAATGTGATTTGGTAGCCTTTCCACTTCTTTGTCCCTCTATGGCCTTGCAGACCTGTGGGGCAGAAGCAAGGTGGCCAGTTAATCAAAATACAATGTACTGAAAAGGTCAAAATAGTAGAGCAGGCTCGATATATTCTTCTAGAATGGGAGGTATTAATATTCTGTGTCCTCATAGACCACAGCATAATGTCAAGGACTGCAACATCTGAGCAGAAAATAGAAAAAAGGCAATAGATTCCCTTGACAAAGATTTTAATTAGAATGAATAATGATACAAAACTAGCTGGTGGGGTTTTTGCATGTCTCATTTTGGAAGATACATGGAGTTTTGTTAAGTGACTCAGAGGATACTTTGTTTTGAAAAAAACCAAATGATTTGCACAGTGCATAAAATCAGCAACTTTGCTTTTGGAGAAAAAAGTGCCAAAATGCCCACTGATTTTCGTGGAGGTAGGACAGCATCTCTTCTGCGGCACGAGGTGCCCATGGCAATTCTGTGCCTAAGCCTTCCTCGCTCATCTTCTATAGCCGAGCTCATTTGCACATATCCTGGTGAAGAAGTAAATTGGCATTACATTTTAAAAGAGATTAGGTGGGATCAGGTTTTTCAAAGAGCTTGGTGCCTACTGGGGTGTTAAAAAGCCAGCAAACTTTTCTGAGGGCTTGAGTCCTGCTGCCTCTGAGCATCTGGCCATGGAGAGCCCCAGAACGTGCTGCATAATCCAGGGAAAGTTTGCAAAGCTAATCTTTACTGCCATGCTGAAAAAGCAGCTTGGTTGCTTCCACATAGCCGCTGAGCCACTGAAGATGTGCTTTAAGCTTCGGAAATGCTCTACTACCCACAGCTCAGCCCCTGCGAGGACACGTAATATCCATACACAGCCACAGCAAAAGGAGGGCATTTAATTAGGTACCTCCGTCTACTTAGTTAATGCAACCTGACCATGTCCTAAGTGATATTCCCAAGGTCACACAACCAGCCAAAGCCAGGACTGGGCTGAGGGTGCGCTGACACAGTCTTTCTGACCCATGACTCCCCTAAAAAGGTGCATTTTGGCTCCTGCTCCCCCGTGAGACCCCTCTCCCCTGGCAGGGGTGCCGCTGGGCGAGCAGCGCGCAGGCAGGCGGGCTGACCTTTTCTTCTCCCTGGTGACAGATGTTCCTCGCAGACATGTCAAAATGTGTTATTTCTACTCCCTCTCTCCTTTTCAGGGTGTCTTTTTATTGATTAGTCCAGGCAGGTAAATCTGAGCCTAAAGTAATTACCTTCTCTCTGTTTCACAAGGTCCCTGGGCCCAATATATGTTAATGACTTTCCTCCCCTTTAATGGATATCAAATGACTCCTCATGATGTCCATCATTTCTCCTCGGTGACACTGGTGGCTGGTTACAGCTGGTTCAGGCAATTCTGGGCAAACAGGTCTTTTAAAGATAATTAACATTCAAAAAGCTCAGTTATCCTTGCAGGTCTGCATGCTGGTGTTCAGCTGTGAGTAAGGGACTTTAGCTACCCTTTATTATAAACACCGAGTCGAAAACCCTGAGCGCAGCCAAATCCGATTGTAATAATCCCACTCAGGTATGGGTTTCGCTGCATGGCGTATGAATATTGGGCTTTTAATTTTTTTCCATTTTTTCTACCAGCAAACTGCCCAGCTATTTCAGTTCCTGTAAAATGTTCATAAATACCAGGTTCTCCTGCTGCCTCCTGCCTACCCCAGCACTCACCGCCTCACTGTAATATTTACGTTTCTTTGTCCCCTGACAAAATCAATGAACATTTAATTAGGGCTTTTGGAACATATGAATCTACTCCCTTGTTCATCTTGGCCTACCTCCACGCTCCTTTCTCGATGAAGAGCGCTCGCTCCTGCCCTGCACGTTTATCGGCCCCAGCGCGGCTCCTTCCAGCTGTGACGTATGGGGAACGCGTGCCCGAGGAAACGTCTTTGAAGGTCAGGTGGGAAGAGCCATGGCAGCTTGTCAGGATAAGCAATAGTTAATGCAGTACTTCCACATGCTTTCTTGTGTGAACATACACACACACACACATATATACACACACACACGTGCATATGAATATGTAGGCATGAGAACAAAATTAGTCCAGCAAGATATGTAGGATGCATGGGTGCTTTCCTGAACTGGAGCTTTGCGAGCGGAGTTGTGTGTGTTCTCGTGATACCGTTTCTTTACCAGAATATATTTCAGGAATTGCAAGGCCTGAAGATGGTGATTAGATGGTGGAGTAGTTTTGCAGATACTGTCTTTCTATTTTGGCTGAAGAAAATGGCTTGGTCTTTTTTATTGCGTTTTTAAATGAGATTGAGACAGATACAGATTTAACCCAAATTGCTGAGCTGAAAGAATCCCAAGGCTGAGTGTATGGACAAAGCAGCTTTCCCAGAGAGTGACTGCTTATACAATTGCGCAGCCGACCCCAATAGAAGTGCCCATTAGAAACTGCAAATGGAAGCACTTTCTGAATGCATATCCTCCTACAAACTGAATCTGAATTGGGATTTTTCTTTCTTGAGAAAGCTGTGTCTGAAAACAAATGGTTTTTTCCTCTTGCTGCAAGGGTAGTTCATTAACACTGCGCTTCTGTGCTTTATTATTCCGATGTTACATGTTTATCTGCCAGGTATTTGTAAAAGCAGGCTTCTCTGTGGACAAGGAAAGCAAAGGGAAAATGTAATTGTTAGCAAGGGTCATGAGTTCTGGCCAGCAGTTAAGTATCACCATGTCTGCTGTATCTTCGATCTTCTTACTTTTCAGCCTGTGCTTCGCTTTGCACAAAACTTTTTAGTTCTCATGGTTCTGCATCCATAGATTGCACGGCATGCAGGCAACTGCAGTGGCTTCAGCGGGGGCATCTCAGGAACAAGCAAACCCTGTGGAGGTAATGGATATATAAGGCATAAATAATTTGGTGATAGTCAAGTGGCTATTTTCAGGATGGTTCATATCTGAGTTTCTGAGTTGGATGGTTAATGTGCGAGCTTACAGATATATAAATGACAAAATGAGAGACAAAAAGGTTTTTGACCAAAACATGCCATTTATCTCTTCTACTTCCATCGCTTCTGAGAAGACAAAGCCCAGGTCCTGTGCCCACCATGGGCCCTGACACCCCCAGCCCTGAGGTCGGTCCCCAGCCTGCTGCTTGGCATGGCTTGGGCAACTTTTTCTAGTGGGGTTGTAAAGAAACGCCACCTCTGCCAGAGCCACACGTGCTGCCAGGTCACAGCGGAGGGCTCAAGGGGTTTCAATTTTTGGGCGTCCAGATAGTCCCAGCAATTGTGAGCGCCGCAGTGAGGGATGGTCATTGTAGAAACAGATGTGGGATTCGTTTTATTTCACAAGACTGGACAAATCCATGAAAATGCGAAATCTCAGCCCATTTATACGCGCGGTCTTTATTTAAACTACTGCTAGAGGTGATAGTTCAAAGCTGCTCAAATTGCACTGGTGACTTTGGGAAAGTCACTGCCAGCACCAGCCTGGACGCTGTTGGACAATACGTTCCTGCAGGAGTAGGTGTCAGTTCTCCAGTTTCATTAATGCTGATGGTTATTACTGTCTTCTGGAAATCTCCCTTCCACTGATGGCTAATCGATGAGCTTGGCATCCCTCCGAAAGAAGTTGTGGGTCAGTAGTAAAACTGCAACAATTAGCAAGTTTGCCTTTTGTGCCAAATATTGCAACATATTTCCCCACCTCCTCCCCAAATAGTCTGCTTATTCAATTGTTACTTTTTTGACACTAACAGATGGTTCCTCGTGGCTGGCATCTGCAAACTTTGGGAACAGATTGATGAAATTGATAATGCCCGGTTTCTGCAACAGATGGCTTATAGGCAGATTTCTATGTAAACTGACAATGTTGCATTTAAAGAGAAGTTTCCAATGAACCCACACATTACAGCTATGATTATAACATTATTTAGACCCTGAAAAATGGATCTAAGCTTAGCATAAGCGCTATGTAGTGTCTAAGACAAAGGTTAAGAAAGATTGATTAGATAATTAGCATCGCTTTATTAGCCTTTCACCACATCTGCACGATGTTCTTACATAAACATCCCCTGCCTAAAATTGCAGTGATGATGTTTTAATATTTATTATGCAGACAGGATAGAACTCAATTTGTTTTATAAAATATAGTTGCCTCAGATTTGCAAACCCCATCCAACAGAAAATTATACACAGCAAAATTGTAAAGTAGCAAGGGTGAGCCCCATGCTGTGGTGGGATGGAAGCATGTTGACTGCCGCCGTGGCTTTTCAAGCCTGCTCTCACTCATGCGAGTGGAGCAATATCTCACTTTGCAGTGCAGACAGGCCTGGAGTATTGCTGTGGCTGCAGAATTGCTCTTGTGTGTTGGTCCTCTGCTCACCAGCAAGGTTCTCCACAGCCTTTCAGAACAGTTATGATATGCCCCCCCTTTTTTGGATGTCAAATGCAAGAACGTCCCTGTGATGTGGTGGTGCCATCACTTTGAGAAGGGATTTTGTGGCTTCCATGGCATGAGAGGAGTCCAAGTTTGCAGCACCTTGGCAGCTGCAGGCGACTGAGATGTGGCTTCTGGTGTCCTGAGCCCTCTGACATCTCTGGTGGTGCGGTACCAGGCTGGGGTTGCTCCTGGGTTTGACGGTGTCATTGCATGTCCTGTGCCAGAGCAAATGCTCTTTTGCTTTGATCACCCATGCCTTGGGTGAAGATTGAAGATGTACTGCAACCTGTGTGCCTGTAACTGTCTTGCAGGTCTATCACCCATGTTTTAATCGGCCACAGAAAATGGCTTTGGGCAGCCCGTTGGCTCAGATAAGTGCCAAACCCCGCGCAGGGTCGCTGGGGCAGGGGCAGTGCTGCTGCGCTGCCGAGCCGTGCCGTGGTGCTCAGGCTCTCGTCTTCCCGCTTCGTAAGAGTGAGTTCGTAAAGGCAGCACCCGCAGTGTTTCAAGTGAGACATGCAGGAGAACGGTAATGCCCAGCACACCTTTACTGGTGCTGGATATCTTTTTCACTTCTGACACATTGCTTTATTCTCCCCAAAACTGCCTAGGCTTTTGCTATCCTCCCCGTGCCTTGTTGCCAATCATTGCAACAACTCATCGGCACGTCTCTGCTGGCACGTGCCACCTCCTTGAGAGGTTTTCCAGTGAGACGGCTGGCTCTGTCGCTTTTCTTCAGAGGCTCAGGCTGAAGCACTTTGCTCTGTGATCAAAGCACTAATGGGCTACGGTCCCTCCCTGGTAAAACGCAGGGCGCGGGGCCAGCGCGTCGGTGACCTTTGAGTTAGCGGAGTATCTCTGGAGTAAAGGCTGAAAACTTTGCCATCGATAAAGCAGTGACTGCAGGTTCATCCATCACAGGCTCTCAAGCCATCAGAAACCCCATGGCGTAAAGGACGTTAAGTAAGAGCTGTGTGAGGACTCACTTGGCACTGGTTTTTCTTACCTCGATCAAGGACTCTTGACACTGTGAAACAAATTATTCAAAACTTGCCTGGACACCTTAATTTGTGCTGAAGCTCTCAGAGGTCAACAGTGCTGGAGCTGTGAGGCCGATCAATGAAGATGTATGCAGTGTGCGCTCCTCATAAATTCAGCTGCCTAAAAAAGTCCCATCAGGGTTGCCTGGGGTAGACGGGGAGAGGGACGACTCTCCGGAAGGACCCTATTTGCATCTTTACTGGTAAAGCTGTGGATTGCTACCCTGGCATTATTTTTCTAGCAATGAGAGAAGCGAGGTACCGTAGAGGGTACCACCACGTGAGGAATTCAGCTTTCTGTTGGTACGATTGGCATCATGGGTCGGTTTTGTTTGTTTCCTGCAACTGTATTTTTAAATCCAAGCACTCTTCCTATAGGCAAAATTGAAATAGTTTAACTAAAATGAGTGTAAAAACAAATAAAACTGGAGCAAAATCCCTTAGGGAATAGCAGTTTAACTGAAATCAGTTCCTTTGGTTGAACTGGACAGACTTTAAAACTGATCTGCATTAATTTAAGTGGGTAGTCCTGGAAATAGGTGTTTTATTGGTGTCTTACAATGCAGGAGTGCAGTGAGTTAAAACCCTCTGAGCCCTCTGCCCTGTAGAGCTGCACGTCTATACTGTTTCTCCCAAGAGACTTTTCTTTAAATTTGTTCCTTCTTATTTTGCTTCCTTTTTAAATAATTTTTTTTTTTTTTTAAATAGCTGCAGAGGTACAGGCGGCTAGGGGCGGTGTTAGGGTCTCGCAGGAGTAACAGCTTCAAAACTACCTTTTTTCTAAGTGGCAATTTCTCAGAGCTTTTTCTAAAATATTCTCAGCTCTGGTTCTGATACAGACATTGTGATTGATGTGCAATTTTCATTGGGTTTGAGTAAATCTGACGATTTGATATCAACAAAATTGCATTGGTAAACACAAAATTGAATTTGGCTGCAACTCTTTGCATCTAGTATCGTATTGTGGAAAATAGTTGTCCACCAAAGAAAGTGAAATATTAAAATTCTTGAAGCCCTTTAATCCTTTTTGTTCTTATTTTCTTTCTCTTATATGAGGTTCCTTTGGTGCAGAAAAACAAAACCCTTGTGCAATGCAAATGTATCAAAACGCTAAGCTTAGTTTATTTACATAAACACTGCTTTCACTGTCTTCCCTAGATTATTTTCAGTGCACATCACTGTTGCTTGAATGTGCAGTGCTTATAATGATTCAAAAGCTAGTACGGCTTCTGCTCCAAGGGATGATCTACTTCTGTAGCAATGCCCAGAGAAACGTTCTGCTTCCTAATTGTTGCTCAAAGGCAGCTAATTTGCTCTTTTTCTGATGTCAGGAAAAATGCAGCATGCTTGCTTTATTTTTTATTTATCTAGATTACTTGGGCTAGGCAGAGTGAGGGAGACGGGGGCGGTTGGCATGAACGGAGGGATCTGCAGGTCCTCCTTAGCTGCAGGCTTCTCCCCTGGCATCTCTGCGCCGTCATCGTGGGACATTTGGGTCTCTCCTCCAGGGAAAGAAAGGCTGGGGGCATTTCTGCTATTGCTGTTTGCAAGACCACTTAGATGGCAGTCTGAGTTTGGGCTTGGAGGCACATTCAAGCCTGGGTCCATCCTCCTGAGCGTGAGAAGGTTCCATCCTGGGACTGCTTGAGTTTATTCCGGTTATTCTGCTTTCTCATGGGTTCTGGCTTCCCACGCACTCGGGAAGGCGTTTTCAGCACTCGTCTACCCTTTGTGCTGTTGGCTGGGATGTGTTCCTGCTGCTAAAGATAAATCTCTTCCCAGCCTATTATCTTTTTGATCAGGCTGTAAGGAAGCCTTGTTTTATCACGGCTACCATGCACCTCCACGTCTCCCCGCTACTGATCAAGAACGGCGGTTCTGGTGAGGGATCTGCACATAATCACCACGTAGCAAAGAGGCGTTTTCTGCCAGTGTGCTACGAGGCAGCTTATTCTCCAGTTTGATGAGGGTAAAATAATTCCATACAAGAGTAAACTGGAAACCAACTAGAATACCAAGAGTATTTTTTTTCCACTTGTAAAAATGGGAGAAGGTATGCGGGATTTTACGTCATTTATGAGCCAATGATCTAATGTCGTCTTTGCAGTAGAGGATTAAACACTGACTAAGGTGTTTCTTCTTCTTCCCTTATTTTAAGTGCCCAATTCTTCTTTCTGTCCTTACCAGATGACAGGCTCCCAGGCTGGAAAACTCGTGCCTAGAGGCAATGGGAAACTTGGGCTGATTTTCAGGAAGAATGAGGAACTTCTGACAGTAATCACCTCCCGGTGTAGAAAAAAGACAAAGAAAGGCTTGCCTGGGGCATCGGTGATGGTTGCAATGGTTTTGCACACTTGGGCTTTTAAAGGAAAATATACAGAGCAAAAAAAGGCACAGGTAGAACCATTTCAGGGAACTTTCACAAATAAGATGTTGGCTGAAAACTGTGGCTTATGCACAGCGTTACTGGCTACTTCTTGGCTTGTCTGGTGACCACGTAGCTACAGATAGTGGCATGCAGTTACAGGCACCGATACATTCAGATGAAGTTTTGCGTGGGTGCTCCCTCCCTCGCACGCTGACACCCGCATGCACGCCCACAGAGTCACTAGTACACAAAGGAGATTTGAACCACGGTAAAATATCAATAAGAAAGCACATAAACTCTACTGCATAAGAAATTTGGTCTTCAATAAAAACTTGAGGCATGCTGCTTTAATGAATATTGAACTGTGTTCTGGGCTCCTCATCGACACCTTAAAAGGGGGCATATTAAAAGGGCAGCCAGTTCCTGCTACTTTTAGCAGATTTCAGGGACTGCTTTCTGGCTATTGCAATGAATAACAAAAATAAAATATTCATTCTATTTTCCTATTTGCTTTTCCTAACCTACTGAGTCCCTAGAGCACTGTGGAATTGAAGTGAATCTCTGATTGATAGCAGCAAGAAAGCAACTGAAAGTAATTTTTAAGTTGCTCTAAGTGTAAGATTTATAATTTGGAAAAAAAAAAGTAAGGAGTGTTTGTTCTTGTTAGTGAAGGAATTTATGGGTTTAATACGTAAATGGGAAGCAGCAGCCCAGCAAAATAGAGTAGGCGTCAGTAGGAGTCTTGCCTGGATTTGGTTGCAGGCTGAGGTCCCAGGCAGATCTCGTTCAGGCTCGGTAACGCCGCATTGGAAGAACCCGCATGACCAAGGGTTTTAGGGACAAATCTTTTTTTTGGAAAAGCCAGCATTGTACAGCATGTTTCACTGGAACAGCTGTTCCAGCAAAGGTTGAAGAGACATTAAATGGGAGCTAGCTTTTCAGTCTTTATTAGTATCGCACTGATTTCTTTCCGCCTTTGTAATGGGCTGGGTAGGTACCAAACACCTCCTGGGATGTTTATTCTTATAGAAAATGTGTTAACATCCAGAGTCAAAAGGACTTAGGTAATAAATTATTCTGGTAATTCTGATTTCTGTTTTTCAGATAGTGCTGGCATACAGCTTCTGAAAGGGGCAGGAAAAAGGCACCTTTTCCTCTCCATTGTCTCTGACATGCATAATCAATAAATGTATTGGCTGCACTACTAGTGTCTCAAAAAGGGGTTTGCTTTAGATCTATTAGGGCAGTGGTACTTAATTAGCAATGGATTATTAAGGGAGTTTACTGATGAGTAACAGCTATTTTATATATATGTATAAATTTACCTATATAAAATGTGATTCACAAGCACTGAAATCTCTTTTTAAAGCCCTCACTGGAACAGAACATGTTTTGCTCCAGGCAGCAGTTGCACCTTTCAGGGTTGTGCCAAGGCACCCAGCTGTCCTTGCAGCGGTCCCTGGCTACTGTTAGCCACCAGCTGAAGGCTGATCTCCCACGAGGGCTAGAGGGACCTTTCAGGGACGAGTCCTGGCTACAAGGGGCGTAGCAGGGCTCTCCCCCTTTTCCAGCGACCCCCTCCCATGTGCTCTCACCCACTCCTGCACTGCGGCATTGCACACGGGGCTCTGGGAGAGTTAGCAAACTGGCGTGTAAAAACTGCCTTTCAGATTTGGAAAAATTCAAATGCTGAGTTTGGGATGAATAAATAAGGCTTCTCTGGCTGCAGCTGAGCAATGGCTGCAGTGCGTTGTCACTCCACAAAACTTAGTGCCCCCCATACTCCTCCCACGATGGCTGAAAACACGGGTGAGCACCCAGAAACACCACCCAGGTTCAGCGCCCACCCTTGGCGAAGGTTACGTGGGCTCAGGCCGTTGTCGGCTCATCCTCCTGCTTTAGCTTTTGTGCCCTTCTCCCTCCCCACATCCCACTGCTGCCTCTGGCACAGAGCTGCTCTGCTCTGCCCTCCCTTGTCTCGCTCCACTTGCATCGTGGGTTTATTTGGTTTATGTATATATATATAGTTTTTACTGGTTTGGCTCCATCATTTTGTCTTTTGGGACTGCATTTAGTACTGTCTTGCTTCTTCCCTTTTATGTTCCCTACATCCTGAATTGCGCAGTATATCACCGAATACCATCCTGTCACTCTTTACCATACCCATTTACTGCTGCCGCCCCTTCGGGCTGCAGCTCTGCCTGAACAAGCAGGCGGATAAATTACCCGGCGGGCTCGCATCGCACCTCCCATGGTCCACGGGCCGTGCAGCAAGTCGCGTTTTCCCTGGGCATGGAATGACCTTTTCCCGCTGTGGGATAATAAAGGAGGGGCTTACAATAGAGTGGGCTTAAGGTGGTAGAAATACCTTTATTTATAACTTGTGGCTTCTCTTCTGGGGTGAAAAAAAAGGGTGTTTTGACTTTCCATTTCTGGATTATGGAGTGGAGGATCAAAACCAAGTTTTGACTTGATGATCCCATGACCTGAAATGACAAGAGTTCAGCAGCAAAATGACAAATTACCCTTTAAAATGTGTGCAGGTGTCACTGAGAGTAAATTGGGCACAGAAATTGATTTCATGGTATTTGCCTCCTACGTCGAGGTAACAGCCTGAGCAACGTATTCAGATTGTCAGTAATTTGGGGCACCTACGTCTCTCCCCAGACTTGCAAAGTACCAACTGTGTTTTGTATGCAGCAGCCCGACAGCCTCAGTTCTTGGGAACGAACGTGCTGTTGCTGCCCACAAATGAAAACGGGACAAAAATGAGTATTTACCATTCATACTTACAATTTGCATCGCCATGCCCATTTTCGAAAAACCTCAAGATTTGTGAAAAAAATTACTTTTTAAAGATTTTCAGGTGGAAGTAGTAATTTTTACAGTGTAGTACTCAGGGGTGCAGACCTGGCATCCAGGTGATGGGCTGCATCTCTCCAGCCCTGGGGCAGTTGTCAGGACCCTCGCCTGTGCTTGGGAGAGCACCCAGCCAGGGGCTGTCCCGGGGCAGGGTTCGTCCCCTTGTTTCTGCTTGCCGCTGGGCTGAAGGCACGATTAATTCTCACTGTCACGCCTTGCTCTGAGTTTAATAGAAATGTTTGGAAAATGAACATGTTTAATCAACATTTTGAACTTTTGTACTGATAGGAGAGAAATCAGGTTGCACAGCTCTGGAATATTAGCTCCCAGTCTCTCTGCTGTCTGGACAGTCTTTATCAGCAAGTCTTTCTCTGTATGGACACTATTTGCCATATCATCACGCTGAACACCTCACTGAAGCCTGCTAAAGTAATTAATAGCAAAAACCAGGTGTATGGTATCAGCATGCTCTCTGCTACGGGGTGATGAGGTTGCACCTTTCTGTCATAGTTCAGGGCAGCGGGAGCATCTCCTGCTCGGTGAAACCTCTCGTACTGGTTTCGGTGTGGTGGAGCAGGAGCAGAGCTCCTGGGCATGGGCTGCTGGTTGCTGTTCCTCGCTTCACTGGAGAGGGATTCTGCGTTTCCATGTCCTGCGTGGGCAGAGCCAAGCGGCTTTCCCAGTGATGCTGGCGTTCCCGCGTTGAAAAGTTAACTGTGCGCCTACATCCAAAATAGCTACACGTGGAGGGTGGGAAACAGCCTGGGGCTGTGTCCCGGCAGGGAGGTGTGTGGTGGGGAGCAGGCTGAGGAGGGAGGAGACAAGGGGAACAGCCGCATTACCATGGGGGCTGCTAATCCGTGGGGCTTAGATGGGCAACTTCTCATACCTTAATTTCCAGAACTACGTATTTTTCCTCTCTTGAGCTAAAAACCATAAATAATTGATTCTGAGATTCTGGAAAACAGAAATCGTCATCAGCAATCATACACTTCCTCTGCTTGCCTACCCGCTAGGTGATACTAAAGAAAAAAAGACATTAGCACTTTTCTGTGTAGTTACCTTCAAGCACCGAGGAGGTTTGTGCTGTGGTGTTACGGCAATCACAGCAGAGCAGCAACTTTAATTGTCAGGCTATCTGTGAAATGTAGCATAAATCCCTTTGCAGAGTTTGATACCGTGGCAAATGTATCTAGTGAATAGATTTTCTTAAGTAGATAAAATAGGTCATATACTTTTAAATGGTAAAGGGTGTTTTCAATCGTTAAATTGTGTTTCCTGTTTTCAGTAATTTAAGAGGATTTTCATGATACAAACTGGATCCTAAAAAACCCCTTCACATTATGCATTTATCTCTGTAACGGTAATAAAATCTTTGGTTTTGCTCAGTTTAACACAGCAGGTTTAAAGAGCTATTTAGCATGACAAGGATAAATCTCTGTTCGCTATTCACAAAATAGGTCAAATGTATTAAAAAAACCTGCTCTAATGTGACTTAATCATCAGCTGCTAACTTTGCTGTATTAAATACCCAGACTTCTTTGGGAGAACAGCTTAGGAGTGAAAAGTTTTACAAAAGTTCTGCCTCACCCATGACACCCAGCATGATTAGTATAGCTGGCTGCAGACACTTACATATTTGTCCTTCCTGCATGACCTACAAAAGCTCTTTTTTATTCCCGAAATAAAATATCTGGGGCAGAAGCAGATGTGATGTCGTTTGGGGTCAAAACTTGTGGCTCTTGCTGTACCTGGAGGTTGCCCCGTTGCACCGATGCGGCCGAGAGCTGCCGGTGCCTGGGACCTGCAGCACTTTTCTGTGGCCACATCTAGGGGTGCGCGTGGGCAGGGGCTGAACTCAAAGCACACAAAACATCTCGGACTCTATCGAGAGCTGAAAAACACTTGTGCAATAAAGTACATCTCACTGTTGGCTCAAACAACAAGAGCTCACGCCTGGCTCTGAGAGATTGTGAAAATCGCAATCAGATGAATGAGCTGTATCGCAGCAGTTTCATCTGAATACGTATGATATTGTTGTTTTAAAAGTAACTTTAGCTGTAGTGTGCTCATTTTTGGAAACAGAGCAAGTGTACAGGGAGCGGCTATTTGACCTTCCCCTGAAATGCAGTGAAGTACCGCAGTTGTTTGCTGGATGGTTGTGCTTTTTTTTTTTTGTTTTAAAGAACTTCAATCTAGACTTGAGTTTTGTGGCTGCAGTGATTCCCCCATCAACAGCACAGCCTCACCATCCCATCCCATAGCTGCAGCTATAGGAACCTACAGGCACGTATAGCTATAAGTACTTGTTACCCAGGGAATTTGGGATTGCTCTGATCCCTGCCCAGGGTGAGGGTAGAGGGCTCCAGGGCGTGCTGCAGGGATGCTTTGCTGGAGTTAGAAACGTGGGGTGTGTTGAATGAGGAAGCGTCTCTAAAAAGAAAGCCCCTTTCTGTCTGTGATAACCTCGTTCTGTGTGGAAGGCAGGGCGGCGAAAGGTCTTCGCTCCTCAGCATGAGAGCGCTTTGCAAGACAACTTAGAGCAAAACCAAACCACGCTCACGCTAACAGAAAATGGCATTTCTTCTGCAGCAGAATCCCAGGGCACAGTGCCGGGAGCAGCCGTGGCTTTGCTCCCTCCTGCCACTCTGCACCCTGGTGTGCTCGAACCTCCTTCGGCCTCGTAACCTGCGCGGTCCCTCCGGCAGCACCCGAGCGACGTGGGCGGCCGAAATGGCACAGACCAGTTTGGCTGTCGGTGTCTGCGGGCTGTGCGCAGGGCGAGGTGCTGGGAAGTCGCAGGGGCACGCTGAGATAAATGAGTGTGGATTTGGCAATTAAATTTGCAGCCGCCTTCACAGTTGTGGACATGCACAAATGGAACTGATGGAGTTTCCTTTGCCCGCTAAAGGAAGCATGAAACAAATTATTTTATGGCCAAAGTTTGTAGTAGAGCTGTGAGGGACTTCTAATTAGAGAGCTAATGTGCGCTTTCCCAGTGATTGGGTAAACACATTTTTTTGTTATTTATAATAGCTTCCATCACACGGATTCAACTAATTACAAAAACGTCCCTTGTAGAAACCATTTACAATTTTAATTCCAATTATTTTTTGATAATTCACAAACATTTTTCCTACTATTCATCAGAAAGCAGAAAGTTAATCCATTCATTACCAAACTGAATGGCTGATTTGAAACCAGCCATGGATTGCAAAGTCAGACTGAAGGTGAAAAACAGGACTTCGCTGTGCAGAAAGTTGGGGGGCGGGAAATAGCTGCAATAACACATTGCTGAAAAAATGAATCATTGCAGAAGAAGAAAGGCAGTGTTACGTTTGCAGCTTGAACGCTCCCATGTCGAATGAGCCCTTCTGTAACGGCAGTAGCAGAAAGTCAGGGACGCGTGCTTGCCCAAAATATCCTCTCTGAAATCGCTGCAGCTTGAGGAAGTCTGTCCAGCGGGCACGAATCGGCGCCCAGTAACGTCAGAGCCCCGCTGGCTTGCGGGGGGGCTAAATGAATCCGGGTGCAGATAAAAGCTGCAGCTTGCATTTGAAAGCGCTGGGTGCAGTGAAACTTTGGCCCGTGGGTCTGTTTTGCTCCCTCCGTGCTCAGCCACGTGCCGAGGCCGGTGTTTCCCAGCCCGCGCTGGCCGGGTGCCCCGAGCTCCTGCTGAGTGCCAGCCCGGGATATGCAGGGCAGGAGATGGCCCTGGCTATTTCCCTGCCAAAACAGAAATGCGTTCGAAATAGCAGGTTTTGCAGCAATCCTAAGGAAAGCGGTGGTGGGAGGGAGCCCTAAGGATGCCAGAGGATGGGGCTCGTTGCCATTGCATCCCAGAGACATGCCCCACATCAGTCCAGTGGAAATTGCAGGTATCTGTCATGTGATAGCTTTGCCTTTAAAAATATTAGTTTTAACTCAAAACATAAAAGGACCGAAGGTTCAAAGGGCCTTTATAAGCACTGCGGGATGACAGTGAATCTCCTGTGATTCCTTCTGATCCAAAAATTACAGGTCAGGTCCTCCCGGTATGCGTCGCCTTAACTTATGTGCTTTCAGTGGAGCTGCACTGATTTACAGCCCTGGCCAAGGAGCAAATACATTTCATTTACCCTAAATGACCTTTTTTTAATGTATCTAATCTAGGAATTAAACATCTCATCTCCCATTTGTAATTTTATTATATAAAGCTCTAAGACATATATAGCTTTTTTCTCTGAAAAGTGATTATGCTCTTTGTTACAGAGTCATATAAAATCCTACAAAATTTGTTTCTGACTCGCAGTTTCGTATACCAAACTCCAAATTTAGAGCCCTATAAAACTAGTTTATTGAATTCAGCGTGAAAAGCTTTGATTTCTGTACATAAATACTTTCAGAAATGCATTCTTACTATCTCTTACCTTCTCCAAATACTTACTTAAATACACTTTCCAAAAGACAGTTTCAACCTTCAGAAATGAATTGCTGCCTAAAATGGGTTTGACAAGCCATGGATGCAGCATTCGGGTCAGAAACCACAAGATGTTTCAGTTTGGAAACGCATCCTGCAAGGCAGCCGCCTGTCTTTTGAAGGTGCAAACTCCGCAGGCCCATCTCAGCCGGGTTTCTTAGCCGGGCAAAGCTGAGGGGGGATGTTTGGGAACCCTCCGTCCCGGCGCCGGGAGAGGAGAGGCGATGGACAGGGCTTTGCAGGGAGCGAGGCAGAGGCAGGGAGGAAGAGGAGGGATGTGAAGGACATCACACGTGAGCACGGTGGGGACAGATTTGGCTTTTTGGTCCTTTAAGGACATACCCTTTAACCTGGCTGTGCTTCTATCGCAACCACTGTTACCAGTGCTACCGACGTGCTCCAAAAACGTGCACGGAAAGGAAAAAGCAGGAGACAACGAAGCCTGAGGTCTCAGCCGCTTCTCCGAGGGCACCAGGCTCACCCAGCAGCCTTCACCTTTCCTGGGCATAAAAAATGGTTCAATAAACATCAGTTGTCTCACCCTCCCCAAACCCTTTCAAGTATCCCCGCTCTTCTAGCCGGCTTTTTTCTAAATCAGGCTGGAGAGAAGTGCCACGTCTCCCTGTTACTGGTACAGCGTCGCCCAATTAACTGGGGCTTTCGCTGAGACGGAGCCTGATTTGCTTTCAGCAATTAACAGTCAGGGACGGTTGCTTTAGACCTTGTTGACGTAAATCCTCCCTTGCAGCCTTGCTGGACAGAATAAATCGGATCACGGGAGCAAAATGCTCTGAGGCCATAGGGGTTCAATGACGGAGGAAAACGGGTCTAGGGGCTGCAGCAGAGAAACCGCAGCTGAACTTCTGCTGAATGTCGGGCCTCAGAACCCCAGGGTGGAAAGATTTCCTCCAGGCCCGAGTCACCGCTGAGCTGGCACTTCTGTATACACTGTGCCGTGTCCCAGCAGACTGCTTGCTCCCTTCCTAATGTGCCACATCTCGGAAAACGAGCCTCTGATCCAAAGCAATCCTTTCTTCTTCCTTCACCCTGCTCTGGTGGTGGGACGAGACTAAAGCTGGGAGGATGATTCGCTCTGTCACAGCTTGGAGCTGCAGACCGGGAAATTTAGGTTGGATATTGCTGGGTATTTCCTGGGGGATGCTGGAACCACGAGAGACTTCGTGCTAGAGAGCCGGAGCTCAGACTGGCTCGTCCCTGGCAGCTAATGAGCATGGAGAGGAGGCAAAATGGTGGATCAATGCAGCCGAAGTGTTTTCCAGCACGCCTTCTGCAGACAGCCGTCTTACGGAGCTGTGTAAGCAATGGATCTGTTAAAGTATTGCGATGGCCTACAAAGGCACGGGTGGCAGCCGGTCTGCACTTGCCAAGCTCTGGACCTGGGGTAAAGACCACTAAGAGAGCAGATACCAGCAAATGTGTTTGTCATTCCTTCAGCTTTGTGGAGAGCCACCACCCGTAGGAAAGGCCAGACTGCCTCAGTAAATGGATAAACGCCGGTAACGAGTCCTAGAGCAAATGCAGGGCGGTGGGAGGGTTTGTGCTTTTTGGCACTCATCTCAGAAGAGCTGATGCTCCTGCCCCGCCGGCCTGAGCACGGCAGCCTGTAAAGCTCCAAAAGCAAAAGCCAGACAGCAGGAAAAACCCCTCACCGCTGTTAATAAGCAAAGGGACCAACGAGGCCGGGGCGGAGGGAGTGCACTTAACGGCCCCACCGGCACAGGGAGCCTCTTCGCGACAGCACTTTGCTAGAAAGGATCCATTTGCTTCACAACCGACCCCAGCGATGGGCAGCAGGGCTCCTTCATCCTCCTCATTAAAGATGATTACTCCGAAGGGAACACCATGTCTGAGGCCTGCCAGCACCGGCAAGGCTCGACGGCCCTTCCAGCCCACTGAAGTTGCTTTACCAGCCTCCAGAGTGGCCCGGCAGCGCTGGCTGGTGGGGGAGCAGCACTGAGGGAGCACATGCAATTTCTAAGAGTTTCTAACACTCCCCTGGGAGGAGGGAAACTGCACCGAGAGCCGAACCAGCGTCGACTTGATGAGCAGTCAGCAAACGCTGCCGATGCAACGTGCATATTGCATACGTGAGAGTGCAAGTGTCCATAGGAAAAAGCTTCACAACTTTTTATTCTCTGCCCTAGAGTCCCTGTCATCTTAAAATTCTCTGCAAACATGAAAACAAATCATGCTGTCAAAAAATCATGCATTAGAAACAAATTATGCTCTCTAAATGCATCTTGGCAATGTAATTGATAAACTGTGAGTATGCAAAATAATTGAAAAAATGGGGGGGGGACATGCAGGATAAATGACTAAAATAGGAAAGTAATGAACACGTGTGAATAAGAGCCACAAACAATAAATGTAAATTACGGTGTGACAAACTGTAAATAATCAGAGCATTTCAGGCCTGAAATGTGATCCCTCTTCAGGGAAAACTTGTGTTAGTAAATCTGCAAAAGCCTTAGAGAAGAAAACAAGAAGAGCCGAGGTTATCAGGGCTCTTTGAAATGCCAGGCACGACGGCTGAGCCCCTGGATTCATTACTCAAAAACTTCACCGGCAGCGTGGAAGTGAGACGCGTTACCAGCCCACTCCCTACCTCCACCCCGACGTACAGCCGATCCCGGCAGGAGTGGTGCCGCCAGCCTTTCTCACGCCGTGTCGTGGTTTAGCCCCGGCGGCAGCTCAGCCCCGCAGAGCCGCTCCCCCGGTGGGATGGGGGAGAATCGGAAGGGTAAAAGTGAGAAAACTCATGGGTTGAGATAAAGACAGTTTAATAGGGAAAGCAAAAGCCACGCACGCAAGCAAAGCAAAACAAGGAATTCTTTCACTCCTTCCCACCGGCAGGCAGGGGTTCAGCCATCCCCAGGAAAGCAGGGCTCCATCACGCGTAACGGTGACTTGGGAAGACAAACACCATCACTCCGAACATCCCCCCTTCCTTCTTCTTCCCCCAGCTCTATATGCTGAGCATGACGTCATATGGATGGAATGTCCCTTTGGTCATTGGGGTCAGCTGTCCCAGCCGTGTCCCCTCCCAACTCCTTGTGCCCCCCCAGCCTGCTCGCTGGTGGGGGGGTGAGGAGCAGAACAGCCCTTGACCCTGTGTCAGCACTGCTCAGCAGTGACGAAAACATCCCTGTGTTATCAACACTGTTTCCAGCACCGATCCAAAACAGAGCCCCTTACTAGCTGCCGTGGAGAAAATTAACTCTGTCCCAGCCAAAACCAGCACACACCGCTATAGATAAGTTAAAAAAAAAATAAAGGGATGGCATTTATCTTCCCTAATTTAGCCATTTAGAAGGGGCTAACTTGTGTCTCTTGATTCCCTCCACTTTCCCCCTCCCTCCCTCCCCGATGTCTCGGGAATCCTTGTGATATTCAGAAATAAATGGTCACTGTCCCCAGCTCCTTCTGCAGATGCATGTATCAAGACAGTTTTTTGTCAACCATGTAGGATTTTAACCCATCTCTTTGTTTCCAGGTCCTAAATCCTTTCCAGATCCTCGGGATTAAATTCTCATCAAGACCAGCGGGTGCCAAGACCCTTCAGCGCGAGCGGGACAGCAGCCTGAAGGAGGGACGGGGCTCGGCCAGGGCTGCCGGGGTTGTACCGCAGCCGGAGCTCAGGACCGGGGACGGACCAAGTGGTGTAAGAAGAGATTTGGGATGGATACAAGCTGGCGGATTTACACCCTGGCCTCCTGGGTGACTCGTGACTTCTGGAAACGAAGGTGAGGGATGACACTTAGAGCTTCGTTTGCTGTTTCAGAATATGGTTGCTTTGTCTTTGGTCGTCTTTACCCCGGAGCACAGCGGGAAGGTCCCTGCTCGCCTGCTCCCTGGGGGGACTAAACCCCTGAGCGGTCGGTGAGGTTGCTGGGGTTTATGTCTAGTTAGATGCAAGTGGGTTAGGACCGAGAAAACATTTCCTTAGCGGACAGATTTGAAGGAAAATACTTGCTGCTCACTCTGACTGAAGCTCCTGGAAAGTAGCCTCAGGAGCGGTGTTTAAGGCAAAGATTGCATCCCTCCACCTTGCTGCTGGCTTGCAGGCGGTATCGCCTGGTAGAAATACATTGTGCTCCATGGCTGGGGATAATAATAAGAAAAGAAATGATATTAAAATGCAAACTATTGTTATGGATAGTCCTCTTCCATTTAATAGCGCAGAATCCATCACGTTATGCCTTATTTCAGCTGTGATTGCTCCCGAGAAAAGATGTAGGTCACATCGTGTCAAACGCAGTGCCTTCGGGAAGCGCTCACGGTGCAGTTTTAGGTGGCGGGGGGGAGGGTTGCTTTGCTGCTTTATTTTATAGCCAGGCTGGCACTCACACTCGGCCAAAAGTGGTAGCAAATGTCGCTAACGACGATGGGCGGAGGGGCCGTACCGCCCGCTGCGATGCGAGCGGTGGCAGCCGGAGGGAGGCAGCCCCGCAGCTCACGAACGCAAGGAGCTGCTGCGAGGGGCGTGGAAGGAAAAAAGGGGGAGAAGTTTTGAAATTTTGGGGTACAGGTGAAAACAAGGTTCACCCACCAAATTGCCCACCTCTGCAGCAGCCCGGGAGCCCCAGTGAGTCCGTGCTGTGCCTGGGGGAGAGGGAGCAGCCACGATGTCCTCATTTTAATGTAACCCTGTAAGCAATGGTTGGAGACATAGCCTTGCTCCAGTTTAACAGGGGATTTCATGAGACTCAATTAGCAAGGTTATTAATTAATCAATTATGTAAAACACATAAGCAATCTGATATCCTGTTCTACAGTGATACAGCTCATTGTTAAAACTTAATTAACTCACAGGCTCAAAAAAAAAAAAAAAAGAAGAAAAAACCCCAAACCCTGCAGAAGAATCAGTTAGGAGAGAATGATTTCAACTGAGGATGGAAACTGGGCTTGAGACCAGACGGGACGACAGCCCTGCTCTGGGATATCAGAGTTATTTTGGATAGTTTAACAACCAGCCTGATATTTGTCTCTACCACTACAGCCAGCAGAGCCAAATAGTGCTCTCTTGCTTGCCAAAATAAAGCTACGGCAATTCCTTCTGTGTAACTGAACAGTGCCCACCTCTCAACGCTGGCCGATGCGGTGCATGACAAGGGAGGAGATCAGCAGACGTATTTATTTGCACCCCGTCTCCTCTCGCTGTAGCAGCCGCCGTTGCAGCAGGAGCGGAGGGGAGCTGCAGCGTTAGTGTCACTAACAACCACTAAAGCTCATTGTAGGTGTCAGATTCTTACGTGACTTGTACCAAAAGCAATGGGAATATTGATCTTCTGCAATAGCCCCTTGTAACCCCAGGTATTTCAATAGCTTACATTAATCTGTGAAAACCTACATCTTGTTACAGTCTCAGTTTTATTTAATTTTACTTTGGGCTAATAGATATTTAGGTCAATTCCTTGCCCGTTGTGATAAATTGATACATCATCTGTGATGGAGCCAAGCTGTGTCTGTATGCTCCTACTTGTGCAGACTCTTACCTGAATATATTTGCATTAACTGGATTTGTGATATTCAACATAGAAAAATCAGTGTCAAAACCTTCAAGTCTCTCAAAACCCGCAAAAAATTTCAGAGGTAATATGTTTTCAAAGCATAAACCAATGTGCTTCTGGACCCTTCCTCTAACAATATGCTCTGGGTCGATTTTCCCATGTTTAAGGGCTAGATTGCAAATGTATTGGCTGGGAATGGAAGCAGAGTCATGCTCCAGCAATGATTTTTATTGAGTAACTATAGATGAGAAAGGGCAGTTACTACCTGGCAAAGACCCTGCATTTTAAGTTTTCTTTACAAACTCTCTCTCTGCCCAACCCTTTACCATGGAATTGCAGGAATTTATAGCGATACATGAAAGAAGTCGACACGCGAGACCAGGAGCTGCCAGACACTGTATTTCTTTCTGACCCTGTTGCCAGCAGAGGGGTTTCTCACACAGCCACAGCCGGGAGGGTGGCTTCACAGCACCGAATGCACACAGCAGAGCTCTTCACCTACCTCTGCCCCACCGGGCTGCCGGAGCGCTGGCAAAACCTGAGTTTGCTTCTGGCCTTGCTCTTCCCTTCCTCCCGCAGCGCCACTGCGTGGTCTGTGGTTTTTTTAGTCCTAGTTTTCAGGGATTAATTTCAAGCAGTTACTAGATATTGCACCCAGGGGACAGGCCCAGCCCCGCCTGTAGCAGGAACCTGCCCCTGAAGTTCGCGGGTTGCGACGGGCTGAGCTGAGCTGCCCGCGTCGGTGGGAATTCTCCAGTGGAGGCAGTGGCCCTGTCCTGAGAGCAGCGGGTGGGACCGCTCCGTCCATGCTCAGTGGCTGTCCTGCTCGTTCACAGCTTACCTACATCTCGCTGTTTCACCATTCTTTTCTTCTTTTTCCAAGACTGCATAAAACCTGCACTTCACGCTGCCTCCCCCCGCTCTGAAGAAGACGGTCTAGTTTCAAAGATGGGAGTGCTCGGAAAGTCAAAAGCTTATTAATAGCTCTCTGCCTCTTTTTAATCTATTCAAACAGCTGTACAGTGTGCAAAGCTGTTGTGACATGATTTTTCTTTTTAATATCTCAGCCTTTGACTGTCAGTATTTAAGGAAAAATGAAACTAATCATCAGTGAAGGCTGTAATGCTACTGTTTTATAGCTGGTGTGGGTCTCAGAAAATTTTGTGAGAGAGAATAAAAGACACTGTGTGTGTGAGTATGCAGGCATCTCACAGTGGAGGTTTCACAGAACAGACCAAGAACAGCATAGTCACTATCAGTAAGATAAGGAAAACATTTATATATTGGAAAATGGGGGGAAAAAAGGCTGTTTCTTTGTAAACGGTTGATCTGGTAACTTTGTCATGTGTGCCCCTTTCCACGCAGAGGTATCACCCCCCCAGTGCGGTACTGCCTGGTCTGGCAGATTTTACTGAGGATGCAAAGTACGATGTTTGGGTGAGGATGGACTCCACTGTCCTCCAGGTAAGAGCCATCCCTGCTGATCATTTTACCTTAAGCCCCAACTGACCTTTTGCCATTGCTGGAGCAACATTTCAGCCGCAGATACCCTTCGGTATCACTAGGGAAGCAAAGGCTGTATCCCCTGGCAGGGAGTTCATGACAATTACTCCAAGGTCCTCGTCCAAAATGGACAGAATCATGGAAAAGCTAAATGTAACGCAGCTTATCAGGCCATGACAGGTGGGACATAATACTCTACTACGAGTATTTTAATCTATGAAACCAAAGTACCAATTCACAGCATTTAGCCCAGTACAAGTTGTTACAGAAGAGATTAGCAAACTATGGGTGATGAAACACCAGCTCAACCTTGCAGGAGGCATGGAAGGAATTCCCAGAAGTGGGTATTCCAAAACCAGGAGAGTCCAAGGACAGCAGTGACCGAAG
>NW_009186906.1:103787-124404 GCF_000690835.1 Fulmarus glacialis | reverse complement strand
GTAGTGGGAGGGCCCTGCCAGTCTTCTGCGTTGCAGCTCCCTGGGGCTGCGGCCGGCCGGGCTGACGGGGGTGGGGTCAGACCCCGCGCACGCCCTGAGCTCTCCCTCGCTCCCCCAAAATACTCTGGTGCTTTTTGGCCTTGACCAACATTTCTCAGGGCAGGTGATCATAACAGTATGTGTATATACACATAAATACTGTGTGTGTATACATACACACACACGTTATGATCATATATATATATATACACACACATATTTATATATAGAAAAGAGGGGGGTGGGTGTGTGCATAGCTATCCATGTGTAATACAAAATGAAGCTTGCAAGACACCTGCAATTTTGAATCTAGAAGGGATATAAAAAAGAAGAAAACTCCAATCATCAACCCCTCCTGGCAACTAAAATCTCATTTGCACCTCGCACACTCTGGAGCTTCGGCTCAGGGTTGCTTGCCTTCCAGCCCTCGGTGCCACAGCATCTGAGATCTGCTGAGCTGAACCACTGAAACATGGCAGACCAAACACTTCGGAGCGTCTCAGCATGGTTTTGGAAGGGGAAAACCCATTTGTTCTCGGAGTCAGGTAAGGCAACATACTGGAAGTAATGTGTGGTACCCACAGTAAAAATAAACTACTGAATGCAGCCAGTGTAACAGAAATGTAAGGCAGGTTCTGCCCCTTGTTGCCACAACTCAGCCAATGCTGTGCGGACAGACACGTTATAGATGTATTACCTGATAAGATCATAATTGCACAGATGTTTCAAAATAGGCTTCATGCTTTCATGTGGTACTTTAATATTGCACATACAGAGGAAAGGTGATGAAATAACATTTTTAACTCTGTAATTAGCACTGCAATAATGTTGGCTGTTTAAATTAGTTAATAATATTAAAGAGGAGGTCTAATTTAATAATGGAGACACAAAACCAGATATTTCTAAGTGAGGATGGCTTCCCCCCAGTTGTGTTCAATATAATTTTGTCTTCGTTTATACTGTAGATGATGGCCACTGTAGAATGTGGCTGTGTTTATAGAATTGCCCTGGATACCTTCAAAGGAGGAAATAAAAATGAAAGCTTCCCTCCCCCCTGCCTCTGCTAGTTCCGTAAAAATCAATTTTAATGTAACTTGAAAGTTCTGATTTTGTTATAGTTACTACTTTCAGTTTGGTTTCATTTCTGCTTTTAAAATATAGCTTTCTAGAGACCTTACATTAACTTCACAGATTACAGCTGACATTGAACAGAGGTATAAGGTATAAACCAAATATAAAAGACCATCCATTTCCATACATGATTAAATGCTGACTCAAGGTACCGCAGTATTTTTGATCCCCAAATTTTAATAAAATTCAGGACAGGTAATAAGGAGTCGCAGACAAATTAAAATTTATTGAGACAGACAAAAATGCAACTATTTCAGACTACAGTTAAGCATTTACAGTTAACCAAAGATAGCAAAATGCTCACATTCCACTTAACTCCTTATGGAAAAAGCATTCAGAATATACTATGCAATTCTACTTGCTGTGATAGTCTACATCCATCTACAGTAGGGACATCAAACTGAAACACGTAATATTTGGATCTCTTCTTACAGATCTACACATTTAACAGTAACGGACATCAACAGCATTGAGAAAAGTATAAAAAGACCAAAACCCACCTACTGTAGAAAGGGCTTTTTGATGTATAGTAACTGTACAAAGCAGTCTATGTATTAAAGGAACTTGAATGGCATACAGAAGGGACTGCAATAAAAGCCAACAAATGTAGGAAGCTAAGCTTGAGCGATCTGGTGGTCTGTATCAAGTGGTGACCTTAGAGCTATGTCATTTGCTGCTTGAGGGGAAGATGCTACAAAACTTCTAATATCAAAATATTCCCATGCCAGAAATGTACACTGAGACTAACAGACTAGGCTGGAGAGGCAAAGAGAAGCATTCACTAACAAACAGTGTTGTTTTAAATATAAACTTTACATTTTCAATATAAACTGTAGAATAAATATTAAATAAACACTTCAAATGGGTTAAAATAATAGTACAGAATAGCTTAAAAAAAGGCAAAGAAAAGGAAAAGGATTCTTTGTGTTCACAGCAAAGGCCAGTAATGACCCAAAAAAAATCCAACTGCGCTGACATCTGAACTCAAGGAGATTTTGATTTAACCAGAGTAGTTAAAAGGACACCTTGAAACATAAAGCAATACCTAACAGTATTTCATAGTCTCTAATACGAAAAGAAAATGAGATTAAAAATTGGTTTGTGTCTCTAAAAGAATGGGATAACTCTGATTCCATTTTTCACAATGAGGAGATGTTTGGAAGGTCAATGATTTGATGCAGATGGGAAGTCCTGCTTTGCAAAGGAAAAAAAAAAAAAAAAGAAAAAGGAAAAAACGAAAGGAATTAAATTAAGCTGGAAGCAAATTAAATCCTTTACAAAGCATGAAGAATGGAAGGGGCTTGATCCGGAAGAGCACTGGTGCTTGGTAGAATTGATGATTTCTTTTAAAGAAATAAACCATTTTCTTAATGCGTTTTCCCAAACTGGACACACACACGCACACACATATGTATGTGTATAAATGCAGCTATACAGACACACATATATACATACATGTGTAGATATAGAGGCTGCCGATCCCCCAACCGCTGGAGGATGCCAGTGGATCACAAAAGGGCTTTGCTAAATAGCTTTATAGTATTTGGGAACTTGCTCTTGAAGCACTCGTAGTCCGAGCTGCCCTTCCAGGCACGCCAGCCCGTCTGCCCTGTTCATGGCGAGGCGGTGACCCCGGGGGTCGACACGGCGCTCTGTAAACGCTCTTGTAGGCGTACCCAACTGAACAGTCACTAAAATGGCATTTTTCCAATGCTAGCCCCGATTCAGAAGAACATTTGAACAACTGAAGCAGGGATTTACTATGTGGCTTTTGAAGTAATGCATCGTTCCAGGATAAGCTGTTGCAAAGGGACACAGGACTGCAGAAAAAACCAGTTGTGTGTGGAGGATGAGTCCAGTCAGGAGAATAAGCATAACTCTACTGATTGTGCACCTCAATTTTATGTCAGAGTGAAATGGCAACGCTGTGCCTTAGGCAGGTCCTGCCCAGGACAGCAGAGCTAGACCCAGAGAGTATGGGTTTAATTACTAAAATACCAGAAGGAAACCAGCCATGATGTTTGAGAAGCAAGCTACTGCTGGTGTTCAATTGCTTCTCACAAAATCATACTATTTAGGGAAACAGAAATGCTGGTTGTAGCTGTTCCTCTTGCAAGTCAGCATCATTTTCTGTGAAAGGCAAGTAGAAAAAGCGCGCATGTGTGTGTGTTAAACCACGACAGCAGCTCATGGACAATGATTTTTAAAACAAATTTTCAAAAGCTATAGGAAAACCTATAGGGATTTGAGGCAGGGCGGATTGCAGACCTTTTGCAAATGACTGTAATGGCAGATTTTTGGGAGGATGCGGGGGCGTGAAACAACACACAACAAATTCCTCATGATTTTATACATCCTTCTGCATTAATAACAATTATGCAGGCTTGCTCTTTGTTCTCAGCTCATTGATCTAGATAAATAGGAAATGGAAGAGGAGAAAACAACTGAGCCCCTGCAACACATAGTGTCTGAAAGGAGTTCCTCTTCTGTATTGCTCTTCGGCTCACGTCCGGAGGCAGAGGCCCTACACGGAGGGGGAGAGGGGCTGCCAGGCTCTGCAGTGGGCATTGACTTTGGAGAGGGCTGAGGACCACAGCCCTTGGGCCAGTGTCCCTAAAAAATGGACTTCTGCCAACCAGCACAGTATTTTCTTGCTTTCAAGTGAATATGTAACCAGCCATGTTTTGACTCCATACTGTCTCCACCTCTATCTCTAACACTAACTCAGAGGAAAAAAAAAATTTGCTCTAATTAGTTTTCTGTGTAATAAGCACATTTTTCATACTGCAAAATAACTCACAGGCAAATCACTGCTAAAATACTTACATCTGCATCCAAATGCAAGAGTGGGGTTAAGGTACCCTCTTACTGTTTCTGCAAACAGCAAAAATAATAAAAGGTCATCACAGTACATTACTGCATCAGAGAACTGCAATGGGAAAGGACACAGTGAATAATTTAATGTCAATATGCTGTGATACAATTGAAGAGCTATGAATATATGGGCGATACTGAGGAAATCACAGATTGTATTTTAATACTATTCTCTTTTACCTGTGTGTATGACGAGTATGCAGCCTGTCACACTGAGCAAAGGGGTTATGCTTTTGAACCGTGACCACCTAAAGTTGCTTTTTTAAACAGGCCAAATAAATATTAACTATTTACATTAAAGAAACGACAGCTTATTACCTTTGACAGTTAGTGTCTTTGACAGCGTTATAACTTTGGAATGAGGGATTGCTAAGAGTGAACGAAGAACAGGCAGATCCTAGTGTGTGAGCAGGAAGCAGAGGCTGCCTGCGCGATGTTAGTGCAACTCTGAGTGCAAACAAGTTCAGACAGAAGCTGAGGAACAGCTATGGAGGTGGTTATGATGCTACAGATTCACAGAACACGCTTTTCTTAAACACTTTGAAAGGCAGATGGACTCTGTTCCCTGCCTGTAGGGCTCGGTCCATGATCGCTGCAGGTTCTCAGCATCTCTTAAGATCAAGGCCATGTTCCTTAACCAAACAGTGCCAGTGAGCTGATCTACGCCCTGGTGCGAGCTTTGCCTGCAGTGTGGGCTGGGCTAAGCCTGTTGGACTCATTCTCAGAGAATGTAAGGAGAAGAAAATCCCACCAGTGGGTTTCTTTCTGGATTAAACCCCTGGTGCTGGGCAGCCAGAAGTCGCTATCTAAAGAGACTTACTCTTTTATGAGTGTAACAAATATGGACTAGAAAATGAGGCACCTACTTTTCCTTCTTCATGAAAGAAAAATAACTGTTTCTGATATGATCCAGGTAACAATATGACACAAATTCTCTAACATGAGAAGGGCTTCTAAGCCTTGTATTGGTTTGTTAAGCCCCTTCTGCGCTTCTTTCATAGGATGTATTTTATAAGATGTGCAAGTGAGGATTAAGACATGAAATGTTTTTGAAACAAAACTCATTGCCCCCCTGGATAGAACAAACCAACTGAACGAAAGCTGTATTCCAAACAGTCCTTGCTGGAAAAAGAAGTTGTCTTCCAAATTAAACAGACTATACAAAATTAAACTCAGTAAAGAGGGAATATTTGTGCCAGGTACTCTCAGATACAATTGCAGAGATATGATGTGACTTGCAATATTGTGCAAAATGTGAGTCCTCATTATGATGGGCACTACCATATATAACCAATTTCATCATCCTTATCATCATCTTCATCGTCATCATCTTCATTAGCTGCTCTTACATGAATCTTCAGTTTCCCTTCTTTGTCTTTTTTTGCTGCTTCAGGTTCCTCTTCCAAATCATCCAACAATACAACAGATCCACCACTGCCAAAATCCCCTGAGGTTTCTTGCTCTTCTTCTGAAACAGGTGAGCAGGAAAGGTCATTCCCTGACATGACACCAGATCCCTTGTTCATCACTATCCGTGTCATTCAAGCCACTGTGATTTGCCATGTTACTTTTTTAAATTAACTGGTTTAGCTATTCACGGAACAACCTCTAAATTTCAATTTTTCATCCTGAACTGGGATAAATATATATCAATTTACTCTGAAAAATTTACTTGCATAAAAAACTATGTATTGCCCTCCTCCTAGAGACTCAACTGGAGAGTCTCAGTTCACATGCATGCAGGCCAGAAAATCATTACTTGTTTGTAAATACTTTCATCCCATCACAACTCTGTAAACCAGGCTAAAAATATTCCACAAATTGATTTTATTTGAGTGCACAAACCACGCTCTGCAAATGTAGCTATTGAGCCTAACATCTGTGATGTGATTCTGGGCATCTCAGACCTTCTAGGTCTCTGCTTTTTCTGTTCCTTCTCAAAGAAGAAAGCTGCACCCAGCACTCTGAAGGAATACGGCTGAAATCTTGCTTGCCTAGGTCTAACAGCCAATTGCTGATTTCACATATCTACATAATATTGTCCTGTCAGCAATTTTATTGGGCTTGGTTGTTAATTTATAAAATTCTACACATTTAGGCCTTCCTTTGTCTGCAAAGACATTATTCATGAAGTCCCAGTAAATGTGTGTTCCAGAGCATAAGGAACAATATATTTAATAACCATGCATAGAAATCCCATAGCCTTAATTTTAATACCAATTACTACATTTTCCAGGCTGGTAGCAAAAATATGTTCTTATTGCCTGTTAACTTCTGCTGCACCCCCCGAGTCCAAAGGACCAACACGTATGGAAGGGTCCCATTTGTAGTCTGAATAGGAAAATACAGGAGCACTCTGAACACTGGCAGTCACGTTTCCCTGTTGTCACTTTTGTTACCGAACGCCATCGTACAGCAATGGCAGGGCTTACAACAGTGTTAATTCCTTGCTGTCTGAGGAAAGCACATCGTTACTCACCACAACTAACTGTCCCTTGCTTTCTTGAGCCGGCTATCTCATTCCCGTACTTATCAACACACCAGCACTGCCCTGTGCTGCCATGGCACTGAGTGGCTTTGTAATAACCTTCTTCATTGCACCGTGGGATGAAAGCACCTGAATAAAATATAAGGTATAATCAGTAACGCAAGCCTCTGTAGGAGCAAGCAGGTATACAGAGTATTATGAACTTGTCGCTTATTTACATGAAGATCTTCACAACGGTGGCAAGAAAATACATGTGATTATCCAGTGCCTAAAAGGGAAATCACATATATATGATCATATATAATCAGAAATTATATATGATTAACTATTTTCAATAGTTAATGCACAGCGCATAAATGTTTGTGCATATTCAACACACGGAGACAACGGCATACAGTACTAGGGGTAGGTTCAGTCTGTCCCTGAATGATTAATATTCCCACAGTGCCCCTTTCAGATTTAACTCCTGGTTTTAAACTTTTCTTCACAACTGGATTATTACCCCAACTTCATTAATTCTGTGTTTCCCTTCCATTTGCACTCCTTCAGCGTTTATCACATAAGTCTTTCCACAACACTGTAATCATCCCTGGAAGGTACCTGCCATCTGCTTGCTATTCATACTAATCTCAAGCACAACTTCTGACTTACTGAGAGGCCCCATGTGAAAAAGGAGAAGTAATGCATAAGCTTTACATAGAGGGACAGCAGGATTTGAAGTCAAAATAAGTCTTTGGATTTGAAGCCCAAGATTTGTCGCACAATAAAACCAATATAGTTCACCCTTGTAGAGTGTGGTTCATTCTGGCTTCTGCAGACAAGGAAGCTCTCAGGAGAAACCTGTTTTATTGTTCCCACCATTTTCAGCAGATACAGCAAATGTACTTCAATATGAAAAGCCCTCTTGTCCTTGGAGATGAGTTAGCTTTATTCCCAGGGGAGGTCAGTACAGTCATTTTCCCTTCTTTGCCAATTGCTTCAATTTAAAACATGGCAGAAACCCACCCTTGCTCCCGAATTTCTTGTCTCAAATGATTTTTGAGAAAGTATTTTTCTCCTTTGTCAAAGATACCAGTGATTTACTGGTCACGCAGTTAAGTTTTTTAACTAGTCCCATATGTATAGCATCTCTTCAGTCAGTTCATGTGTCAAAGGGGCTATTTCCACTACATTTCTCACAGAAAAAATGAATGAGAAGGTGCTGCCCAAATGTCATGAAATTTCCTATATAAAAGACATAAAAGTGGAAGTCAGTCAATCTCTCTCTCTCTCATCTATATAAAGTGAACCCTTGAATTTTCAAACTCATCGCACCACAGATCTTGTCTAATGTTTGAGTGCTGCTAAAGAAGGTCTGGAAGATGAGAACAGAAACCTTTGAACATCTGCAGAAATCTTTGTATAGTGGATCAGTTTTGGAGACCACTTCACATCCATTAGTGAGAGTATTTTAAATAACTTGAAAGCATGATCTTATAGCAGGTTTGCTTATAGGTACAAATGTAAGCATGCTGATGACTACCAAAGACTCACTTTCACTATTTATAAAAAAAAATGGTTCCAATAACCATGTATATGTATTCGCCTTTGCAGGTTTTTGTAAGTTAATGCTCACTGTTCAATCCTTTACTTCAATATTGATTAAGTTGTTTTTCATATTTATGCTCATGTCCTCTCTCTGTTAAGCACCCCAGGTGTTTATCAGACTATACACAACCTTGGGAAAAGTGCTCAGGTGCTGATTTTGAGCTGGTGTGACTCAGCATAGCTGTACTCGTGCCACTAGAGCTCCCCTGTTACACCAGATGAGCATCTGGCTCAGGGAAGAATCAAAGGGGTTCCTCAGTGGCATTACGGGGTGAGCAGAGAACGGCCTCTGCATTTTAAACTGTCTTGTGCTTTCTCTTTTCCTTGGGCAATGCAAGCTTTCCCGTCTTTGAAACAGGCCTTTTTACATAGTTGCACTGTGTTTCTTGTATGATATTAAAATGTTCTACACTGCCTGTAAAAGCCATAGATTTAAAAATAAATATGGCCCTGGCTCACTGCCAACATAACTGTGTGTGGAAAGGATTCACGCTTTGGGTCACAGCGAAGAGTAGAAGGTACTTTTCCTTCTGCATGGGAAATTTGTGCCAATTTCTATGTAACACTGGAGCTTTAAATATTTAGCTACGCATACTAACGTCACAGTATTTGCCAACCATCAGAGGGAAGATTACAGCATGTCCTCTCCAGCGTGTCAGGTGCAGGTGATAATCTGGTGGGGATGGAGAGTCACTGGGAGCAAGTGTTGTACAGCGTGATGATTCGTCCTGTAGATCCTACACAAATCAGTCCCTGTGTTCATTAGAAACAAGCCTGGCTACAAGCTCTGCTATTCAGACAGCCCATTTAATGGGAACATTTCACCCCATAATTTGGTTTGGCATCAGAGAACATCCGCAGGGTTTGGGAGGAGAAAGGAGTTCACATTTCCTCTCCAGAGGTTCTTGCACAGACGGTGCTTCCCCACAAGCGTGGGGAGGACCGCTGGTGGACCAGCTTTACTCTTAGGCACTACAAAATGTTAGTCACTCCCCGCTGAACTGCCTCAGGCTAGTGAATCCTGCTTCCCCCATCTCTCTTTGTCCCATGGAGTATTTAATTATTCCATGCAAACTTGAACAGTGCTGTTGCATCTATATCCTCTTTATGATCCAGACAATATATCCCCCTTTTTTTTTTTTTTTTTTTTTTTGGCATCATTTCCTTATCTATATAATACTCCCCTTCCTCGGACGACATGGGGAGAATAATTATATGCTAAAGATAGTGAAGCATACAGGTAAAAGCCTGACAGAATTAAGTGCTAGCCAGCACACAGCTCCCTGTATTAGCTATTATGTTAGCTGAATTCACAGGGCTGATACAGGAGAAACTACTGACGGGAGCAGAAATTTATTACCTTAGTGATGTGGGAGAAGCATTATCAGGCTGCACAGTTGTATGCTCTAAAAGTACACTCTCTGCAGTTAATTGTACTCTAGATAAATCTGGTAGGAAAAGATGAATAGTGCTGTTTACTTTTTAATTCAGTCCCCTAGGATGCTAGACTCTATTTGAAAGCCTCCAAATTCAACATATCTAATGGCAATGGCTTTGAAGTACTTTGTTGTAACTGTCATGTGTTTTGAAAAATATATAGAGAACAAAATATCAAAAGTAATCATTTTTTTATCAATGGATACAAGATAACAGAAATCTTCTTCATGCGTACTGTCCAGACTGTAAATGCTGTGCTCTATATGTCAGGGACAGAGAAGGAAACAGAATAATTAAAGGCTAGTTTCTCTGAAAATATTAATCTCTCTTTTCAATCTTTACTATTGCTACAAGCGTGTTTTTTGTCACGTGTATGTTTGGGTTTCCATTTGCATGATTTTTCAGTCAGTGAAGAGAAAAGACAATGTTTTCTGCTGTATAAATAGCTATGAGATCAGATTAAAATCTCACGGACAGGTGCCATTACGCAGGCAGACTTTCAAGGTAGATGAAGCAAAGAGTTCCTCTCTATATTATAATTTTCTAGCTTGTGGAACAACCTATGCCTGACACTTCTTCATTTGTTGAGCTTAGCCACTTTCATCCTTCATTTTTTTAAACAGTTGACTAGAAGTTATCTGTGGTAAGGGACGATTCTTACTGCTTTTACTTGGTCATTTTACTCCTGCTATTGTGATCAGATCCCAGTGATATGCGCTACAACTGCCTGCATGTCGTACTACCTGCAATATAGCCATCATTTGTCCCCACACACTGGAACAAACCACTTGTGTTTCAACCTAGATGACACAGAATCATAGAATCATTAAGGTTGGAAAAGACCTCTAAGATCATCAAGTCCAACCATCAACCCAACACCCCCATGCCCACTAAACCATGTCCCTAAGCACCTCATCTACACGTCTTTTAAATACTTCCAGGGATGGTGACTCCACCACTTCCCTGGGCAGCCTGTTCCAAGGCCTGACCACTCTTTCAGTGAAGAAGTTTTTCCTGATGTCCAGTCTAAACCTCCCTTGGCGCAACTTGAGGCCATTTCCTCTCGTCCTATCGCTTGTTACTTGGGAGAAGAGACCGACCCCCACCTCGCTACAACCTCCTTTCAGGTAGTTGTAGCGCGCGATGAGGTCTCCCCTCAGCCTCCTCTTCTCCAGGCTAAACATCTATTGCATCTAGCAAATAACAGCAAAGCATAAAATAAATATGGGATAGCCAAAGCTATCTATTAGGAACTGGGCTTCTTATTCTTTTAGGTGGCTTGGAAAATCATGGCTCCCATGAGACAGAGAACACCGTGACTTCCTCTGCCACAACATGCATTCGAACACAAACACAAAATATTTACTGAATGGAGCACACATACAACCGAGCAATCAATCCTCCCTTCGCTCCCATAGCTACGAACAGCAGGAGCTGTAACTCTGAAACATCTTAATCTTTATGTGAACTTGCTATGAAAGGATAATGGAACTAAACCATAGTCCCTGTGGCCTTTGGGAACGTTTATCCTTATTTTAAACCAAAGAATCCAGGTTGGGATTGTTTCTAAGGTACCTGAACCTTGAGTCCAAACAGCAGTGGCGTCTGGGAATGGCAGGGTTTGGCAAAGACGAGCTTTGCAGAAGTACCTAGAAACATCAGACTACAATCTGAGAGCAACCTGGGAAGCAGACCGCAACCCGAGAAGCATTTCAGCAGAGCTGACATGCATGCTCTGTGCTGCAGCTAGTGATGCTGTAAGAACCTGACACGCGTTCTCGATGATGGGCCTGACTGAGGCAAGCCAGACTCTCCCAGGGCGGAATGCAGTGCTTCCTGTAAACAGAGACTGTAACCTGTACGGCTATGCCTCACGTGATTTGGATCCACGTACACGAATGTGCTAGGACAGAAGTTTCAATAAGATACCACCACATAAACGCTAGGCTAACAACACTGTGATTTTAGGGTATGGAATTAGTCACCTTAAATTTACTCAGTTCAACAACCTGATTTTTTTAGCAATTAAATGGGAAAATGCCATACAGGAATTCATTTCACCTAATTTTAGATATCCATCAGAGCAGTGTAAGTTATGAATCAATTCAGGCTCTCAATAGTCAATAGAGAGAGGGGCAGGCATTATCACATCTTGAGACGAGATGATATGAACCCCTGGTTTCACATACATGGAATATACTGAAGTATTTTTAAGGGCGATTAGTCAAAAATGAACCCCAAGGAAAACACGCATTGCACCATAACTGGAAGAAGACATGAACCCATCGGCTATGCACTTCAGTGGCACCTGCAGTCACCCTTCAGAAAGGCTGGAGTCTCAACAGCCTCTGTACTGACTCTGACCTACGAGGTGACGAAGGCAGTGTTAAGCTCTGTGCAGACAAGGCTTTGCATTTCTGGAGAGCTGTACATCAGTTCTGAACCCACAGCCACGCCGACACCTGTTCTGTGGGTTGCTATCTCATTATTTGTTTCATTTCATCGTGTCAGGCCTACACTCCGTGGTGCATATTCCGGACTCAAAACATTAGTCTCTAATTGAAAAACCATTACTGCATATAAAGTTACAATAATCACACAAGCTTTAATTAGTTGAGTAAATGAATAGCAAGTAATCGAACTTACCCAACAGACTCTTCCCTCTACTTAGCTTTTGAATTCTATTCATCTCATTCTGGCAAGGAAGACCTAAAATATAATGTATGAGAATCAGTTTCCAGATGGTACGGGACAGACTCTGTAATGACTGGCTTCGTGGCTGACATGAAATGTAGACTACTGTACACCTGGGAACGAAAGAAGCCCATATGCTGGTACGGTACTGCAAAACAAATTTATGTCATTAGCTCCACTAATTAAAAAAAAAAATTGCAACACACTGTAGTTGAGAATAGTGTTTGGGGGCCGTTTTCATTGTTAAACTGTTTTTCCTCTCTTTTCACCAAACTGACATAATGCCAACTCTCTAACTTACGATTTGCTAATTGACTAATTTCTGCATTAATAGAACAGTAAGTTCTTGAGCTTTCTATCAGCAATAGAGCTTATTTCTAGACTGCGTGCACTGGCGCTTATTACTTCTTTGTTTCTTTTAATGATCAAGGGATATTAATACAGCTCATCTGTGACATTAAACATTGTTACACAGTGCCCTTTCACACCAATGCTGGAGAAAAGAGCTTTTTAACGCAGCTGACTGCCGATTACCAAACTGTCCCTATAAGCAGATCAATCAAACCTGAAACACAGGGAAACCCAAACAACTTCTCTTTGTACTGCAAATTGCACAACTCACCGCCCGGCTTCTGGAAGCAGTAGCACCACTCATTGTTCGAAAGCTTTCCGTCTTTGAAGGAGTCGCAAGAGTTGAAGAGAGGCTTGACGCACGGCTCGTACTTATCCAGATAAATGGCACTGATCTCCGAGGGATCCAGCAGCAGGTCATAGTTCATGTCAAGTTTGTTGAACATCCAGCCTAAGGAATCCTTACAGATTGGTAGTATGCTGGTGTCAAATCCTGTAAGAAGACAGGCAAATACCCCCAACTGAACCCCAGCACGCTCACTGCACAGGAATCATTGCTAAGCTGAAGCCTTTATGATTTTTTTGGCTGGACTCTGAACATTACCCTCACTTGCCCAAAGCAGAACAAAATTCTAAGACTGAACTGATTGTGTAAAGCTTAAAACCCAAGCACAGGTACAGGCTAGAGCGCTACTCACACTCTTTAGGAGCTGTGGGGTGGGCTGAGATTCATAGCTGACTACTGTAATTCCAAGTTATTTCTACTCAAAAAATTCTCACTTTTTTTTTTTCTGTCCTCTGTCCAAGTGGGATGGCCTTGTTCCAAGAAACTGAAATGTGACGAGAAAAGGATGCATCCACCATGTTTTCAAACTAGACTGAGTCTGAATGGAATTTAAATACTGTTTCCCAGACCCGTTTCCAGTTCCCTGATCAAATTCTTTCCTACTGTGCTCTCACCTTCCACCTCTCACCCTAGCTCTTCACTCTTCAAAGCCCTTTGATCTGGATTGCGAGCTGTCTGGGGGAGGCAGGGGGAGAGAAGGGACGAAGCGTCTCTTTTACTTGCACCACTCTGAAGGATGGCACTGCTTCAGCTGGGAGCTCCAGAGAGCTGCACATGCTCTTGTATGCCATGCCAGCGCGGCTCCTTCTTGCAGCCTCCACGATTGTGCAGCAATACAGGATTCTGCTCTCCAGCACTTTGGAAACTATCACCATCATTCATTTTAATAGCCCAGATCCTTAAAAGCCTGCAGCAGCAGCAGCGGTTATCACAGAAAGACAAAGTCATGCATATAGATACCCACAATGTACATGAGATACATATTCCACTATTCTGCAGTCGCCACAAAAAGAGTGGCATTGCCTTCTTTCACAAACAAGACAGGGCATTATAAATCCATACTGTCACTGTATTTTCAATGCTTGGTACAAACATGGACTAATTTCCAAGTTATCTATGATACAAGAAAGTGTATTTGTAACACAGAGCCCATAAATGTGCAAATAAGGATATTGGTTTCAACATTGGTTTTCAAGGACTCGGAAATGTGCGTGCATCGGCCGAGGATTTACAGGCAGAGAGGGTACCTGAACCACGCACCCCGGGCACCTCGCGCTCAGCCGCGTGCGATAACCTGCCTGCGCACTATTCATTCTGCTATGGGCCATGTGGAGAAGCCTGATGGGCTTTTTCTTTTGCTGAATCTTTCACTGAAAGAGGTCAAGCTTAGCCTTATTTGCCGTACGTGTCAAGTCCCGTTGCACGATGCCGCTTTGTTAAAGTGAAACCTAAGATGTTGCTGGAATCACGCTGACAGTTTGTCCAAGCTCTGCAGCCTACCTGCTATTTTAAGCATTAATGCAAAGGAGGGCAGTGCTTTGTGCTGGAAGCTGGGCTTTTTGTATGCAACTGCAGCTGAAGCTTGTCAGTGACATGGAGAAACAATCAGAAGGGTTAACTAGTGGGAAGGTTTATGTCATTCATAATACATGTTTCTCTAAGAAAGGAAGAAGGTAACACTATTTCCTCAGGGCTAGAGGCAGCTCAGGCAAGGAAGAGAGAGATCATGCTGAACATTTCATCACATTTTTGTGCTGTTATCTCCTCTAACATTATCTAATTGAGTTTGAGCACAGTGAAAAAGAAAAAGGCCATGTGAATAGATGTAGGGAGAAAGCCTGCTTGCCTTGCCGAAGCAATTAGGTCTATTAACTTCAATTATTTTATTCATCTGAAGAAGGAAAGCCGGATTTGGTCACTGTGCAATCTCTTGTTGAGTGAAAGGATTCAAGAATCCTTGACTTTGCCTTTACAAAGCACCGAGGAGGAGGGCACACAGTCCTGCCTTGTGCGGGTGTATGCTGTGCCTGATTCCCCACCACCGGGCAGGTCAAAAGTAGTCAAACAGGCAGGGGTGGATTATTCAATTGCATGGTGGAGCTGGGATCTGTACATGCTTCAGCTATCCCGGTTTAACACTCCCAGAGGAAAAACAGCTGGGTTCCGTTGGCTGCTCTTTTCCTGCACAGATCCCCTCTCTGGTGATGGTCTTTATGCCCTGTTGTGGCACTTACTGCTGCTAAGGTGACTAACTACAAGGTCTGCTGTACAACCAGTTGAGTACGGTACGTGTTGCTCAGCCCTGTGGGTCTCTAAAGGTCACCTCTAAATGGCAAGGATCAACGCAGGGAGGAGGAGGTCCTGGCATGAACTTGCCCCTGACAGTGTTTGTGGATTATTTCTGAGTCTTGTTTTCCTCCCTGCTGGGAAGTCTTTATCTGTGCATACAACATGCATTCAGGGATACAACAGCAGCGTGCCCTCAGCACAGATCTGTCTGAGCAGATCACAAGATAGTGACTGATGTGAATACGAAGCTGCTCCGTGACATACCATCTGGGCTTGGATGCAAGATACAATCATGAAAGGTCACTTATGAAGACAGTTAATTATATTAGTTGAAGAGTTTTTGATTGTAGTTTCTTATAAACAAGGGAGCTTTCACTGTTGTGACCAAAGTTCCAGATTAGGTTTATTAAGAGGCTGTATTACTAAGCAGTGCTGGATTATTAGACCGTGTGGTCTGGAAGGCTTTAAATATTACAGTGGTAGGTGTGACAGTAGCTAGATAGTTATTATCCGTGAAAAGGTTAATTCTCTAATTGTCCCTCAATATGTGGCTGAAGGTGAATAGTAGTATCTACCTCCACTTCATATTGTCTCCTGGTAAAAGCTACTGCCCGTAAATCACCTTTTGCAACACTGCATCTGCAGTCCAAACCCAGCAATCCTGGACGCTCTCAGCACCCTGCAACAGGAATGAAAGCTAAGTGTGCCCTGGGTGTGCAACGCAGGCTCCGACTTACTGCGTAACCGGGGCAGCTGATGGAAAATGGTTCTCGGAGCTCACTTACCTTCACTGGGAGGTCACTGTGCTCCCATCAACTTGGTGAGGCCAAGTGATGTTGAATGAATTAACTCCTTTTTGGAGTCTTTTGATATACTTATAAATACGATGCAATATGCTGGATGAAATAAACCACATACTGTAATTCTGAAACAAATTAAGTGCTTGGCTAATAGACTGGACTTCTTGCACAACAGACCCGGAGTAACAGTAACCTCAGTGAGAACTTTTCTGCCTCTCTGCATCAGCTCAGCGCTGCAGTGCCTATGGTGAGAAGCAAGAGAACGGCGCAGGCTCCGTATCCCTCCTGCGCTTGGCTCCGTGGCGGAGGCTGCCAACACAGATGCCAATTAATGTCAGTTGTGGTGGTGGTTGCTCTCATTTGGACACCTGCTCGCAAGGACCTGGCCTGAGACCATCATGTTTCTCATTCCGACTGATAGCTGTTCAGCATCCTAACAACTTTCATTCACTACAGATCTGGAAGGAAATCAAACTGGTGACCTACATGTAAAAGTCTCATATCCCATTAACACGTAAAACGCTCCACCTCCTCCGAATTAAAATGGAATTAAATCAAAAAAAAGTCTTTAAGTGAAAATCCTAATTAAAAATAAACACACCTTCTGGCACATAAAATTATTTTCTCCCTTCAAGAGTTGACTCACATGAGTCAGTTTTATTTTATTAAACTATACTACAATTAAATTAACAGGGGAATAATTAACCTAATTTCCCCCATCACTTAAAATAAAGGAAGTAGGAGAAGGAATGTTCCCCAGAAAAAATCCTTTATATTGCATAGATCTCTAGTAAAAGAAAAACAACTCCCACTCCAACCACAGAGACTACCTAGGTACAGTATGGCCATGTTATGAATTATCAACAGGCTCAGGAGCAATTTGAATCTGCTAGTAGTTAATTAGTTTTATTATTTCCTTATGTCAAAGCACGTCCCTGAGTTGCTTATATTATTTATCGAGGCGATTTCAATTGTACAAAGCCTGCAGAAGACAAAGTTCCTGGCCTATGGTGCTTTGCTGGGATCTGGCAGATAGCTCACTGAATGAAGGTTTGAGATTTCAAACACAATGACTTGTCCCCTCCTTTTCCTTTCAAAAGAGATTAAAAAAAAAGAGAGTGTACTTTTTTCCTTCACCTGGGGGTGAACTTAATACACTCAAAAAACTTATTTACACCCACAGTAACATCTTGAAAATTTAATGTAGCATAGAGAAATCTCTGCTGGAACACCTCCTCTAGACAGCTGATGTGTCCGAGGCATCGTAGTCTTTGCATCCCACCATCTGTTCCTTTTACTGCCACAGGGGCACACCCAAAATGGATTACTTTGAGGATGTGCATGCCTTTTAAGACTCTACAGGCATAACCAAACCAGTTCAGTTTAATGAAGTGATCAGCCTGGTGAGGAGGGCAACACATGCATAGCAATAAAAAAAGGGCAACGTATTTCCCCAGTTGCATGTCTCCTATTTGCCCGGATTCACACAAATTCTTTTTTTCAGCTTGGATAGGTGAACTTCGCTTTGAATTCTGAGCCCTCTTTAAGATGTCTTTCATTTTTACAAATGTTTGAAGTTGAAGTTAGAGGAAGCCAAATTCTGCCGCCCTTACTCTGTGTGTATTTTCAGTGCTACTAGAGAGAATTGGAGCTGCAGAATTTGGCACATGGAGATTAATTCATGAACACTGTTGCAAACTCTTAAAAAGAAAAACAAGCCCGAGTTTTGTGGCATTCAGAAACGATTTAGGCATCTTAACTCTCAAAGTTTCTTTCTTTTTTTTTTTTAACTGACATATAAGAAAATAAGAAAATGTGCCAAACTAAGTCAACAGTCTAAAAATGAACACTGTTGAGATCAAGTGTTTAAGATCATCAAGGCAGCCTTTCATATAAAAGCTGCCAAGAATCAAACTAAACTAAAAAGAGATAACAGCTCCTCGGTGAATCAGAGCAAACACTGCAGAATTACCAAGAATGTTTTTCTCACTGAAATTGCTTCAACAAAAAAAAGACCCAACACCTTTAGGAATGAATTTGGTCTTTGGCCTTTGGTAAGGTCCTCATGAGCAGCTCACAGGTCATCTGCATGAAAAACACCCTTTTGACAATCTGATAAAATGAGATTCATGTGGTTCTGGGCCTAAAGGACTTCAGACAAAGTCTTAAGTCTCTGGCCTTTTCTCTCATGGGGTCTGAAATGAATTCACATCTTGAAGCCATGATTAGCTGTACACCCAGTTGTCTTTTTACACTACGGTTCCGCTTCCTCTGCATGATAGTATCGTTTTTTTGAGTACCGTTTAAGAAATAAGGAGGACATATGGTTTTAAAGATGCTGACTTTGTTGTAAATACTATGGAAAGTAAGGGACATGAAAAAGATCATTTACACAGAACATGGCTTGTTTCACCACATGGTTTTAAGATACAATTACTTGGCATTAATGCGATTTGACTATAGTTTTGAGCAATACAGCCTGTGGTATATTCTGTCTCTTTAGGAAGAAGCAATCTATTGCTACACAAACTCAGAAGTAGCACAAAGGAAAAGTGGCTGTGGAGACACGGACCAACCATAAATGCCCATCCTGATGTGCTGGGTCTGCTCTACTGCACGTTTAGCCTCTCCAGCCTCGCACTACAGGGCAATGAGGCACTGGGCTCAAAATTCTGCGTGTGTGAACCCTGGTTTCAGACAGCTTATGCCAGAGAATCAGGACAGTGAAGGCGAGTCACACACCTAGATAAAACTTGTGCATCCTACTTTGCAACCCAGGGGCCCACGTGTTTTGGGACATACTATTTAAAAGGATTAATGAGTCCTTACAGAAAATAAATGCGCATCTGCTCTCTGATGAACATGACCTCTTTTGATGTTGTTATCTGAATCTTCCCCCTCCCTGGTGGGTAAATGACATCAAAATCAGTCATGTTGGCTAAACCCACAGAGAGTAAATGTCCTCTAAACTGTTCATTTTCTTCCTTTCTTAAAAAAAAACCAACATCAAAGGAAGCAAAGATGGTGTTATTAAATACCTGGGACACAACAGATTCCAGCTTTCCACACCATTTAACTATTCCAGCTCTGTGAATGCAATGCGGATGTTTTTATTATTCTTTCTCTTATATAAGGTGTTAGTAAGAAATTGTAAAATAAATCTAAGTGAGTCCTTTCCAACATTGGCATAATTTTCCTCATGCTTGTATGCCCTGTTTTTGGCTCATGCCACTGACACTGGGGGCAGAAAATGCTTGGCCATAAACTGGGAGGTAAGCATACGCCACGGTCCATCCCCGAGAAGCAATTCGGATGCAGCCGTGCTGATTTGGAGGGTCATGGAGTTTAACTGTACAGACATGAACTATGTCATGCTAGTTAACCTCAGGGCTTGGGAAAAGTCCCTGAGCAGTTTTATCTTCTAGTATAGATGTGACCTCCATGGCCTTCAGACAGAGCTATTTGCCTGATTAACTTGTAAAGGTCTCTCTGTCTCCGGCTGCCAGTTTTTAGAGCAGTTTGGGCCAGAGAGCACAGAACGACTGCAGCTCCTTTAGAAAACGGTGCAGCTATTTATTTGCAGGACCAGGTCTCCTGCGTACCTGCTTACTTGCTGGCACCTGCCTGACATGACATGGTAGCACTAACGGCCGTGCTCAGCTGAACGCTCTCTCAGGCTGGGAAGCTGCCTACAACACTCGGTGTTCAACGGAAAAAGCGTTTTCTTACTGCCTTGTGCCGTCTCCGAGCTTGTTGGTTTGATGACACGATTTGCGTCCTCGTGAAGAGCACCGAACCAGTCTTTTAGTCGCGAAGCGAGATTCCTCAATTCTTTGTCTGTGCAAGCTAGAAAAAGAACAAAGGACCAGTCTGAATCAAGAGCACCAGCGAAAAACCTTTCTCCAGATGGTCTATTTAGAAAAATATTGTTCCTGGTTGTCCTTCTCATTAAGAGCTCTGAAGTAAAAGAGAAGGTTAGGGAAAAGGATGCAAGTTAAAAAGAAAATGTAAGTCATTATGAATTATAAGTTGTACTCAAGCACTTCCTCGGTAGCTGACATGATTTGTGATGGGAGAAGTGACACACGGAGCTACCCGCAGGTTCTCAATTAGAGCTATGTGACTTTAACTTCAATGTTTTCACCTTTTAGGATTTCAGAGAAAAGTATCAGTCTAACAGATGGGGAGGAGGGACATACTTGCCTAGACATACGACTCGAACAAGATGCTAGGAATAATGTATAACCACATTTGGCTTAGTATAAGGCTATTATCACAGTAATAGGAAATATATATACTTATTTATACACATAAAAAAGAAAATTGTTATGTTGCTCTAGTTCTACTGCAAATGAGACTTTGCCACCTCTGAAGGTTGTCAATTCCATTTTGTTAGCTAGGAAAAACATTTCTTTTCTTATACGTTTTTACTGAGAAATATCTAGTTTTTCCATAAATTTCTGCCAAGAGATTAATGTCCAGCTGAAGCACGTATTTTTAAGGAAGAAAGCTGCATTAGTCACCAGTTTCTGTCAGAAAAAATATTCTTGTTTCTGTATCATGTTTAGTGCTTAAAATTTA